>NC_044035.1:328250791-328550833 GCF_901765095.1 Microcaecilia unicolor
ATCAAATTCATATATTCAGATTGAAGACCTGTCCAGTTTTATTTTGAGTTCTTATAGTTTTTACCACATTATGATCTAATGATCCAACTGACAGCCTCACAGGCTTCTTGCTTTGAATGCTACCTGAAAAAAGTTTTTGTTATGAGTTTTGCCTCTACATCAAGGTTCTTGTCAAATCCGATTTTTGCCTTCTTTATCATTGCTTTGCATCTAATTTGCCAGTGATTACATTGTGTTCTGTTTTCCTCATTTGGATCCTTTTTCCATTTTAGGAAAGATGATTTATTGGCCATAATAGCTTTTCTCACGTCACCTTGTAAACATGCTGGCTGTCATTTAGTCTTTTCATTTTTTAAATTGGATTTTTATTAAATTACATTCAAATAAAGGACAAAATAAAACCTACTGAAGTAAAAAAAAAAGATGCAATAAAAGCAAATAATATATATAAAAGTAAGCCATAAGCCATATGACAGAGAGAAACAAAACACTGGAAGAACCAAACAAGAAAAAAAGTAATCAAAGGAAATCTTTATAGCCCTTACATATCATCTGCATAAACGTTATACTCCTCAACACTCCCCACCATTCTAAGTCTTGCTTTTATCCAAAAGAAACTTTTCCATATGACTTGGCTCCGTAAAAGTATATATGCCACTCTGATACTGAAGAACACAGTTACAATGAGCCTCAGAAAAAATAGGTAGCTGCTATCTTCAAGGTCCGTTCCTGGGTGGCATGTAATTCATCGGGGGACACAAAACCTTTCTGGCCGCATAACAAGACATTCTTCATCTTAAAAAGTAAGTCCTTCAAGTTAATCCCTCTCAGTGAAGATGGAGACTAAGAGAGTGGATCTTGTGAATTATCTAGAGAGCCAATTAAGGGGGGGATGTTAACAATGTGGGCTACCATTAAGACAAGTATTTTTACCACAAATCATGCTGTTTTAGCATAGGGTCTCATTTTATACAATGATACCCTGTGCCAAGATAGCATGATTTGTAGTAAAATAGCCCATCTTAACAGTAGCCCACATTAATAACTCCCCCCCCCCCCCTCTAGGTTACATTATATGCCTCTTAATGTCAGCTAAAGTGCCCTAATGCACCCTAACTTGTTTTTCCACAGCAGTATTTAGGACACCATCAGTTACATAGCAGTGAGATGTAAAACATGCAAATGCATATAAAGCAGCTCATTACTATGTAAAAACCATAATGAGACTTGCAGTTTGCACCAGTGGACACCTCAAGTAGCGTTATAGGCTGAAAATCATGGTAAAATAACCCCACCTGTACTGTACTGGGAGCACCGGGCCTCAAAACCACAGCACAGTGCTCCTGGGCCTGATCTTAAAGGGGCTACGGGGATGCTGAAACTGAACATGTCCAAGACCGAGCTCATCGTCTTTCCACCAAAACCCACGTCTCCTCTTCCTCCATTGTCTATCTCAGTTGATAACACCCTCATCCTCCCCGTCTCAACTGCCCGCAACCTCGGAGTCACCTTTGACTCCTCCCTCTCCTTCTCTGTGCATATCCAGCAGATTGCCAAGACCTGCCGCTTCTTCCTCTTTATCATCAGCAAAATTCACCCTTTCCTCTCTGAACACACCACCCGAACTCTCATCCATGCTCTCATTACCTCTCGCCTTGACTACTGCAACTTACTCCTCACCGGCCTCCCACTTAGCCATCTATGTATACCCCCTTCAATCTGTTCAGAACTCTGCTGCACGTCTCATATTCCGCCAGAACCGATATACTCATATCACCCCTCTCCTCAGGTCACTTCACTGGCTTCCAATGAGATACCGCATTCAATTCAAGCTTCTCCTTCTTACCTACAAATGCATTCAGTCTGCTGCCCCTCACTACCTCTCTACCCTCATCTCCCCTTATGTTCCCGCTCGTACCCTCCGTTCACAGGACAAATCCCTCCTCTCTGTACCCTTCTCCAACACCGCCAACTCCAGGCTCCGCTCATTCTGCCTCGCCTCACCCTATGCTTGGAAAAACCTTCCTGAGCCCTTACGCCAAGCCCCCTCCCTGCCCATCTTCAAGTCTTTGCTTAAAACCCACCTCTTCAATGCTGCATTCGGCACCTAACTCTCACCGTTCAGTAATCCAGACTGCCCCAATTTGACCACCCCTATCGGACTGTCCGTTCACTTGTCTCTTAGATTGTAAGCTCCTTGAGCAGGGACCGTCTGTCTATGTTAAATTGTACAGCCCTGCGTAACCCTAGTAGCGCTTTAGAAATGTTAAGTAGTAGTAGTAGTATGCTGGAAATATTCCCCATCATGATCCCCCGACCTCCGGTGTTCCTGGGCATATAGCTTGTGAGGTGGCTCATGAACAGTTATTCTTCTACCACAAGATTCAGCAACCTGCAGAACTGATATACCAACAGGTTGCTGAATCCTATGGTAAATCAAGGTGTGGTAATAGCTTGACTTTTACCACACCTTGATAACTTAACTTACTCCTTAAAAAAATTAAGAAACCACAAGTTCTTCGCTTGAAGAGACTGACCTCAGGCTTCACTGATACAGACTCCTTACTCAACAAATCAATCTTCTGATCAAGCTCCTGAAATTTTCTAACAGCTTCAGATTTAAGATTTATATAGTTGAGATACTGTGTCTCGTAGCAGATCTTCAGTTTTTGAAACTATTGTCTAGATGTCTAAAAGTGAAATCTCAGAACTAGAAGGAACTTCTTTCTGGGAATGTTCCCATAATGATATTGTAACTACTATGGTAGGCATCATAGAATTTGCTACCCTTCCAGAAAACCTAGTCCTAGAAGAAATTTCATCCATTACTCCTGGGGAGAGGATGTTCCCAGGGATATTGTGTCAGAGGAGATAGATGCTGTCAGTCATGGATTGGGAGTTCTACTATCAGAACAGTAAGAGAGCAGCCCAGAGGACTCACGGCCATAACATGCTTATTCATAGGACCAACAATTATTAGAGTAGAAAATGCTAAATTTTTAATCTTCCTCTTGTCCAGTCCAAACCCTCTGGAGTAGATTGTGGCAGTCTCAAAGTTCTAATAGTTCCACAAGATCTTCACCAAGCCCAAAGTGGCTCTGAAATAACTGCAAAAGAGCAAGGCATGCCCCTTTGGGCATGCACCTGCAGCCATGAACTGCAAAAAAAGACCTTGCTTTTGTGCTGGCATTGCTTTCTGACTTCATCACTACTCCCAATGGAACCACCCGATGGCAATCAGAAGGACCAACTCCACCTTTCTATCTCCAGCTGTGACAGATACTGCTCCTTCCTTCGCCCCCTTCTTTTTTTTTCAAATACATGAAATACATCTGATCTGGGCTCCCAAGATAGTATTTTTTAAGGTTCTAGGTCAGTTCCCACCTAGATAATTCCCACCGGACAGTTCCCACTCACCAATTCCCATCTGGAAAATTGCCACCTAGGTCAATTACCACTGAACCAATTCCTACTGCTCTAGGTAGGACAATTCACACCCATAACATTCATGAAACAACATGGTCTGGAATATATCTCCTTCCCTTTTCCCTTCCAGACAAGCAGACCTTTGGATCTGGCCAGGAACAGATCATTGTAGACTTTAGCAAGGGCTGGCGGTGAACAGAACATTCAAGTAGCTTGAATAAGAAAGGAAGGAGGGAGATGGGATGATAGTTGGAAGGGCAGGTAGGGTCCAATGAAGGTTTTTGAAGAGTGGTGTAAATACGGCATGTTTGAAGGCATCAGGAACAGTTGCAGTGAAAAATGAAATATTGAGGATATGACAGATAGAAGGGATGAAAGTAGAAGCAATAGTGCTGAGTAGATGGGTAGGAATAGGATCATCTGTGAACAATGAAAATGTATGCATGTGATCTCATTCTCCACATCTGAAACAGGTGGGAGAGTACACTTCGTGTGGCCGGGAAAAAGGGCTGTGGTATATTCTTGGGGATGAGGGCTTCCCTTGTTCTGGCCCCTTCCTTGGTGATCCTAGGCTGGAGAGAGGTCTCAGATCCCTTGGAGTACCGGTCCAGTTATATCTCTCTTCCTTTCAGGATTTCCAGGTTGTTTCTTCTCTTTTGTAGGGTTCTGTGTCTGGCTGTGCCTTGAAAAAGGCTTCAGTGATTTCTAATGCACTCTCTGGGGTCAATTTGGGGTGCTGCTGTACCCATTGCTTCATAGGTAGGAACTATTCCATGAGGATGACTGTTGAGATCTCCAGACCTGTCTTTTCTTTCGGTTGCAGCCATCTCCAGGTGACCTCCTTGAGTTGGTAGAAGAAAATTTGGGGGGGTTTCTTTAGCTTGCAGGGATCCCTTCTAGAACCACTGGCAATAGGCCTCTGGGGTGAGGCCCGCCCTCTCCAAGATGGCTGCTTTCATTCAGGGCCATGCCTAGGGTCTCTGGTGCCCCCCTGCAGACTATCAGTTGGCGCCCCCCCCCCCCTCTGTCTAGCAGAGCAGGAACAGAAGGGCGCAGGCAAGTAAGCCAAACCTCAGGAAAAAATAGCACTGTATGTATCCCTCATTGATAAGTCTCTGACTCTAAAGTTTAGCAATTTCATTAAAGCAAAATGTATTTTCATAACACTTCAAAGATTTCCAACTCAAAATAGGAATGCTAATTCAAAATGTGAACAAAGTCCTCTTAGTTTCCAAAGATTCTTTTTCTAATCTCCTTTGCACCAAAGGATATAATTCAGATCAAACATTTATCTCTGATCAACTATCTCACATCAAATATTTATTTCAGATCAAATATTAAGGTTTCCTTGCTTACAGTCACTTAAATCTACCTAGCCTTTATATAGCTTATAGGATTTAAACACTTAAACTGAAATTCACCCTTTTCTATTCTTCATAAACTTCAAGTAATCCTGAAATATTCAGATCCTTTTCTCACTAGAGATACCTCAAACTTCAATCTCCACCAACCTCTTTTCATTCATATTTTCTCATTTACCACATAATCAGGCACTCTTTTATAATTTCAGTCAACACACACAGGAACTCACAGCTGCATGTCTCTCTTGGCCAAACCCACGGTCAGTTACTGTCTCACTCTGTTCCCTTCCTGGCAGATTACTAACAGAAGCTGATCATCCAATCAGTGAGCTCTATTTGAATAAAGATTAACATACAGACACTGTAATGGGAAGTTTTAGTCAAAAACACTAGATAAACCCTTCGTTTTTGGATAAAACTTCACACTTTTGATCAGAGCCATGACCTAACATTAAGGCTGTAAACATTTCCATCATTTTTTTATCCTTAAATATGCAAATGAGAACTTCCCAAAAATGGACTAATTTGCATATGATTTAAACAAATCTGAGCATATGACAACCAAGTGCAGACTCCCAGCACCTGAATTCTGCAATTAGATTTAATGCAAATACTTTTAAAACTTATTTTTAGCACTTTTAAAATTTCAGGTTCTCTTTAATTTGAATGCTGTTCAAGCTCTGAAGCTCACCCTGAGTGAGGAGTTATCCCCAAACCAAAGCATATATAGCAATCTGGTTGCATTCTCTCAAATAACTTGAAGAGCCTGCCTACCTCAGTGAATTCTGCTGCATTGCTTTCACTGCCGTTGCTTTCACTTCCAGGATCACAACTTCAGGTGAAAGATTTTGCAAGTGAGCGGAAGGCAGGGACGGCAGGGCAGTGGCGCCCCTCGAAGGCAGGCACCCCCCTGCCTTGCTTACCCCGCTTACCGCATCGGCATGACCCTGCTTTCATTTCTGTATAGGTGGCCGTCCCATCAGGGTTAACATCTTGGAATGCTGTCTGACTGCTACTGGTCAGTAGATTCCTCAGATAGGCTATCCACAACACCTCTGGCGATCCTCTTGAAATTGATCAAAAAATAGTCTGGGTCATCTTTCGGCACCATTTTCTTTAATATGGAAACTGGTGGGGTCGCTGACAGGCTAGGTGCCTGGGCAGATGTACTAGCTTGGGCCTGCTAGTATATCTGTTGTTGCTCTGATCTTCTACAACACTTGTTGCTGTATTCGTTGTTGCTTTTGTTTCTGCTGCTGCTGTTGCCGTTGCAGGATCTCCTGCTGTCACTGCTAGCCCTTCATCAAGGCCTAGAACAGCCCCTCCATATTATTGCTGTAAACAGCCGGACTGCGCAGTACACCCAAAAATAAATTAAAAGCCTGCCTGTTTGGCACTAGCTATATGTCCCCCCCTAACTAGGACTAGGTTAACTCCTTTTGCCTGCTGTCTCAGCATCATCTTGTCGATAGGCCCTGAGCCCTGGGGTTCATGGATCCAGCTTCCTTAGGCAGGACAAGCTCCAGATCCCATCACTGCCACCAGATGTGACACTTCAAGTAGGATTGTGCATGGGCTGGTGAAATAATACAGCTGGACAAAGGAATAAAACAAAAAATAAGTATTTATTCAAGTGAAACTTCAGGCCTGTTTCTTTTACAGGACCTGAGACATAGGTAGTGAAATTTCAGTCCAATATATTCATTCTTAGCAGCTTCTGATGGTAGGCCAAGCACAGTCCGACTGCCGGGGTTGCTATGCCCCAAACACAGCAGATAAGTCCTCAGTTCTCCACCGAGGTTCAAGTCTGGCTCTAGCCAGACCTCAAAGCAAAACTTATGTTCAATCTGATAAATCAAATGGCTTATGTCAGCCAGGTCACAATTATGGAACAGTACATTCCATGACATATGCTGGGGATTCAAATCTTATCTCCCTGGGCCTCCTTATCCTCAGCCTGTCTTCTATACTCCTAGGTATGGGATCTGTTCCTCTCAGCTCATCTCCTCCTTGGGTGGGTGTCGTGTTCTTAAGGTGGTCTAGGCTATTGGAGGAACTTCTCTTAAGGAAGAGGTGCAGTGTTCTGTAGACTCCACTCACTATAGGCACCGACTCTGTGGGTGCTGTGGTGGTCGAGCACCCCCAATATTTTGGGGCCTGACATAGGTGGCAGTGGCACGGAAAGTACAATGCTCCACCAGAGGACTCCAGATTCAGTTTCTCAAAGCTGGCAGCTCTCCTGCTCCCCACAGTTCACTGGTGCTATTAACTACCTTGATCAGTGCCAATCACTACGGTGATTAAAAGGCACTGCCTTGGGATCTTGTTCTTTGCTATGACGTGTCCTGCCTCCTCTGATGCAGCTTCCTGTTCCACATGGGCAGCAATCACAGGGAAGATCGAGACCCAGAGGCAGCATCTTTCAATTGCTGGTGCTGCTATGCCTTTACCATCAGCAGCGATCAAGGTAGTTAGCACTTAGCAGCGCCAGTGAGCAGGGGGTAGAGGGAGAGAAATGATAGATCTGTGGGGACCAGAGGAAGGAAGAGAGAGGTGTTGTTCTGCTGAACTAGGAGAGGGGAAAGGAGAGGGAGGGAGGGACAGACAGGCAAGAAGAGGTGCTGGACAGAGAGTGAGAGGGATAGATGATGGACTAGTTTCGGGGGGGGGGGGGGGGGAAGACAGACAGACAGACAGACAGACTGGGGGGGGGGAGAATAAATGGGGAAAGAAGATGCTGGATGGAAGAGAGGGGAAGAGGAAGGTAAACAACAGGGACACAGAGGGGAGATGTTAGATGGAGAAGAATGCAGGAGAAGGATGGTGGACATGGAGCAAGAAGAAATGTCAAATGGATAGACCACAGTAAAGACAAGAAAACAGGTGCAGAAAAGAGACACTGGGACCACAGGGAACAGAAAAATAAAATGCTCAGACAACAAAGATAGAATAAAGTATTTTTATTCTGAATTTATTAATTGAAATATTTAAGCTTTTAGAAATGCACTTTTCTGATATTTTGCATTTTAGTTTAAATTTCTCTAGTATTTCTGTATGCCGAGTCTGACTTCTTGAGGATTCCAGTTCAGTTTTTTTGCCTTCATATTGATCTCTTGTCCCTTGTTATATATTTGTTGTGTCATGTGTTTTTCATGTGTGACCACGGTGCGATATTCTACTAGAATGTAGCATCTGTGTAGAGATCTTGTTTTAGGGCCCAGTATAGTAATCCACGGTAGGCCACTGCCTTCTGAGTTTGTTTGTGCTCATTTGTGTATAGCGTAAAGATGTCTTAACAAGGTGTGGTTTGGATTTGAAAAAAACAAAAAGCAGGGGACAGTGACTTGATGGTGTAGTAATGTCTCAGGAATGGTGTGCAAGCTAAAGTTTGGGAAATGGAGCCTCATGTTCTTTGAATGAAGTCTAAGACTATTTCGTTTTTGGTGGTGGCCGGCAGAGGGAGAATATTGGGTTGTGCTCAGCACCCCCCAATCATTTTGAAAAGTTGACTCCTATGCCCCTCACACCATATTAAACACAATGCATTTCAGGGGGTTTAGTGGTACTATTATGTCACAGCTTGAAAAGACTTGGATGCATCAACAGCACAATGTGAAAGATTAACAAATGGCATCATACTTAACCTTACACCTCTTAGACTTCAAGTTCAGACCTCATACTTGCCTGGAGTGATGGAAATATATCTGGTATGACAGATAATAATTGTATGAAAAAAAAGAAATTGGATTAGATGGTCTTAGCTCTGCTCTCACTTTTTCAAGACTGCACATCAACAAACCATACTGACCTGCCACTAATTTGACAGCAGTAGCTGTGAAAAGCTTCATAAAATCAAAGTAAAGCACAAGAACTGATGCCAGCTGAACATAGGATTACCTTGAAAAGACTAAGGGTGGGCCAGATTTAAGCCTTAAGCAAACGTTCTGAAGCACTTTTATGTACATTTAAGCTTGTGTAATTTTTTTTTATCATTTTTTCCTCTATGGGAAATTTATGCCTTGGGCGAAAAATATGTTATTTCAAAATAGTGGAAGCAAACTAGCTTGGGGATTTTTTTTTTTTTTTTTTTTTTTACTGAATTTTATATTATGTACATCTTGTAAGGATTTCTATAAAATGATAAGCACACTTCAAAGAATGGGTGTTTCTTTTGCAGTTTTGGAAGAATAAATATTGTAATGAGGTTTAATCTTTGCTTATCTTAGTAAACAGGATTTTGCATTATTTGTATTTGGGAGATGATATATTTTAGGAATTTGAAAGACCAATATTTCAGTTCAGCTCTTCTTAAATTTGTCTTATAGTACATTAAAGTCAATGGGTCAAGCAATTTTGCATCTGGCAATGGGGTTTTCTATCTATTTTTATTGAAGCTATCTTAAACCTTGCTGGCAGGTACCTGTCACAGAGACAATAGCACTCCAAGACAGTCAAAAATGAAAAGTGGTAGTAGTTTATTGTTTATTCATGCTTTCTATACCACTTTGATTGACTACCTGATTGATCTTCCGCATAGGCGCCGGTATAAGAGGCTTGGGGAGGCTAAGCCTCCCCAGCCCAACCGCTGCCCCCACCCCTTGAGCTGCAGACTTCCCAGTCTGCCCTCAGCTGCCATTTCCTGCCTTCTTCCAGCCCCATCGATCCCCTGACCCCCGCTCCCCCCGTCGCCGTCGTCAATCATCTGACTTCAGCCCAATGGCCCTCTCCCGTCCTGCCCTCGCCCTACCTTAAAATAGTGTAATCCTCCTCGAGTGGGCGGCGCCAGCATTCCAAGCAGCAGCAGGCTCCAGCGTTCCCTCGCATGGCTCCGCCCTTGCGGAAACACGTCAGAAGAGGGTGGAGCCATGCAAGGGAACACTGGAGCCTGCTGCTGCTTGCAATGCCGGTGCCGCCCGCTCGAGGAGAATTACACTATTTTAAGGTAGGGCGAGGGCAGGACGAGCACGAGGGCTATCGGGCAGACGTCAGATGATTGATGACGGCGACGGGGGGGGGAGCGGGGGTTGGGGGATTGGTGGAGAGGGAGCTGGAAGAAGGCAGGAAATGGCTGGCAGAAGGGAGATGGGCTGCTGGATGGAGGGGAGGGCAGGGGGAGAGGAGGGTTGCTGGACATGGGAGGATGGCGGGGAGGGCAGGGGAGAGGAGGGTTGCTGGACATGGGTGGATGGAGGGGAGAGGAGGGTTGCTGGTGCTGGACATGGGTGAATGGAGGGGAGGGGAGAGGAGTGTTGCTGGACATGGGAGGATGGCGGGGAGGGCAGGGGAGAGGAGGGTTGCTGGACATGGGTGGATGGAGGGGAGAGGAGGGTTGCTGGTGCTGGACATGGGTGAATGGAGGAGAGGGAAGAGTGGGGAAGGAGATGAGATGAGGGAAAAGGAAGAGAGAAAAACTGCACATGGAGGAAAAATATAGGCAGAAGCTGAGGACCAGAAATGAAGAAGAAAGGAGGAAAGGAAAGAAATAAATGAAAAGGAAGCCCTGGAAACGGAGTTAAGAGGACAGATAGCAGCAGAATCCAAGCCCCAATCCAAACCAGGACATTACACAGAAAAAAATCAAACCCATGGTTCACCGAAAAGCTGAAAAAGCTTAAAACACAAGTCAGGAAACTAAAACGTGCATGGAACAAAAAAAGAGACGAACAAACACTAAATGCCTGGAAACTACTTCGGAGGAAATACAAATATACCATAAAACAGACCAAAAGACTACACTACAAGAGAATAATAGGACCAAACTACAAAGATACACACAAACTCTTCCACCTCGTGAACAAACTGCTAGACACCACACAGTCACAAACAACAACAAAGATATACCTGATGTTGACAACCTTGCGAAATACTTCAAGGAGAAAATTATACAATTAAGACTCCAAATACCTGCCAGCCCTATTGAATACGCCACACTCCTAGATTGTCTAGACCCAGAAGACGATATATACCCAGCAGACAGAACTTGGATCGAATTCGAACTACTATCAGAAGACCGTATCTCTGAAACACTTAGAAGATATGCCAAATCCCACTGCAAACTAGACACATGCCCAAGTAACCTCATGAAATCAGCTCCTCAAGAATTCATAATAGACCTAACAAACCACGTAAACTTCATGCTACAAAACGGACTTTTCCCAAAAGAAAAAGGAAAAATTCTACTCACCCCTATACCCAAAGACACAAAGAAAAGCGCAAGGGAAATAACCAACTACAGACCAGTAGCATCCATACCACTAATAACCAAAATAACCGAAGGAGTGGTAACTAAACAACTCACTAACTATTTAAACAAATACTCAATACTGCATGATGCCCAATCAGGATTCCGATCGAATCACAGCACAGAAACAGTATTAATCACCCTCATGTCTAAATTCAAACAAATGATTGCAACAGGTAACAATATACTCCTCCTACAATTTGACATGTCTAGTGCCTTCGACATGGTAGACCACGGAATCCTATTACACATACTTGAATATTTTGGTATGGGAGGAAATGTCCTAAACTGGTTCAAGGGGTTCTTAACCCAACGTTCATACCAAGTCACATCAAACTCAGCCACGTCTGCTGCATGGACACCTGAATGTGAAGTACCACAAGGATCGCCTCTCTCACCAACCATCTTCAACCTAATGATGACCCCCTTGGCAAAACTCCTATCAAACCATAACCTCAACCCATATATCTACGCCGACGATGTAACAGTATACATCCCTTTCAAACAAGACATCAAAGAAATCTTCAATGAAATCAACCAAAGTCTACGTATCATGAACATCTGGGCAGATACATTCCGTTTGAAACTAAACGCAGAAAAAACTCAATGCCTGATACTTACCTCCCAATACAACACGAATGAATTCACCGCTATAAATACACCTAACCTAAACCTTCCAATCTCAGAAATGCTAAAAATCCTTGGAGTTACTATTGACCGCCACCTAACACTCGAAACCCATGCAAACAACACAACCAAAAAGATGTTCTACTGCATGTGGAAACTGAAAAGAATAAGACAATTCTTCCCAAGATCCGTCTTCCGCAGCCTAGTACAATCACTCGTACTCAGCCATCTGGATTACTGCAACTCACTGTACGCAGGCTGCAAAGAGCAAATCCTGAGGAAACTTCAAAAAGCCCAGAATACAGCAGCCAGACTTATCTTCGGACTACCAAAATATGAAAGTGCAAAACCCTTGCGAAAGAAGCTACACTGGCTCCCACTCAAAGAATGCATTACTTTCAAAGTATGCACATTAGTCCACAAAATCATTCACGGCGAAGCCCCAGCCTACATGTCTGAATTAATAGACTTACCACCCAGAAACGCTAAAAGATCACCCCGAACGTTCCTCAACCTCCACTTCCCTAAGTGCAAGGGCCTGAAATACAAGACGTTACACGCAACGACCTTTTCTTACATGAGCACGCAGTACTGGAACAAACTGCCGCGGAACCTGAAAACAATCTATGAACAAACCAACTTCCGCAAGTCATTGAAGACACATCTTTTTGAGAAAATTTATGGAAAGAACCAAAACACATAAAGCTCACACTCACTGTTCAATAATACATTAATACATCCATTTATGAACTCTCAACCCTTAATCTCACCACACTCATACCTCTACTCACAGAAAAATGTACACCATATACTTCATATAGCACCTCTAATTTCCTGTTCTCTCCTTCCACTGTCTCATTGTTCTTCTCAATTGATTGATTCCTTAATGATTTTGATTTCATCTCGTCAACTCTTCACAATGTAATCCATAACCTGAATTGTAACAAATTGTATTTCCACTATTCATAATGTATTGTAAGCCACACTGAGCCCGCAAAAAGGTGGGAAAATGTGGGATACAAATGCAATAAATAAATAAATAAATACTGGGCCAGCATGATCAGAAAAACAAAGTCACCAGACAACAAAGGTAGAAAAGATAATTTATTTTCATTATAGTGCTTGGAATATGTCCACTTTGAGAATCAGGTGCTCAACATTAAATGTTTATATTTATTTACTTATGTATGGCATTTTATCCCACATTAAACATGAATTAGGATGTTTTGTGGCTCTACATGAGAATTGTGATATTATGATCCTTGTTTCATATTGTTGACGGTCTGCATTTTCCGTAAGGGTGGTATATTGGTGTATTAGGTTCTCCCCAGTGTAATATGTATGGTACAGTAAGGTTCTGAGTGTGTTTTTGCACAAAGTTGTGCATAGTGTTTTGTAGTTACAATTGTGGTTAGTATATGCTTTGAGCAACCACTTCATTCTTTGACATATGATACATATCTAATATCTAAATTTAATAAAAGGTAGTAATTGTGACTTTTTATTTATTTATTTTTTCTGTGTGTTATCAGACAATTATGGATTTAAGTTCCACCCCTGGCCCCACCCCTAACCCCGCCCCCTTTAGCCTCCCCAAACTGTTGGGCCACCAACCGCCTATGATCTTCCGCCACGGAATGCCACGCCTGCAGCTCGTTCATATCTCCAACTGCACTTCCTGAACTGCAAGGGCGTCAAATATAAGTTGATTTTTCACTTCTTATTTCCGCTACTGGAGTCCTAAATACTGGAATGCTCTTCCGCAGCACCTCAAAACGCAAATGGACCACATCCTCTTCAAGAAATTGCTAAAAACCCACTTCTTTGCTAAAACGTACTCCCCTAATTACTCAGCTGATTGATATTCCCAACGTGTCCCCCAACCTGCTTAGTTTCTACTGTTAGCAACTGCCCCTCTTCTTTATTCTTTGTCAACTTTACACTGTTTTCTATATTGTAAATTTTCCTAATTTTCCTGTAAGCCACATTGTGCCTGCATGTGTGGGAAAATGTGGGATACAAATGAACCACAAATAAATAAATAAATAAATAAATACACAGGACTAAGCAGTGTATATACTAAAAAATACAAAGAGAAAAGGAAAAGAACTATGGTGCCTATACACTAAGCCGGGAAGGTGCCTACGCGTACCCAACATGCGCCATTTTGGAACTACCACCCGGCTACTGCGTGGCCCAGGAGGTAATTTCATTTTTTACGCGTGGTGCTAACCGGATGGTAATCAGCATTGTACGCCTGCTGACGATTACCGTGTGAGACCTTACCACTAAGTGAATGGTTGGTGGTAAGGTCTCAGGCCCAAAATGGATGTGCACCAATTTTCATTTTGCCGCGCATCCATTTTTGGCCCCCAAAAGAGGCCTTTTTGGCAGGTGCGCTGAAACATGGACCTGCGCGCGCCCAATACACGCATCTACACCAGCGCAGGCCACATTTGGCGCACCTTAGTAAAAGGACCCCTATATTTTCTGATAGGAAAGTGTAAACGGTCACACAGAGTTGACATAAACAACAGAAGCAGAGGAGGGGAAGGGAGGGGAGAGGAGTTTTCTCTTTTTTTAATTTGTTTTTGTGAGATAGCTATAGGAGCACACTAGAAACAAGAACATAAGAGTATAAGAAAAGCCATGGTGAGTTAGATCAAGGTTAATCAAGCCCTGCATCCTGTGCCCAAAAATATCAAGTTGGGTCAGAAGCACTCTGAAGATCCCCAAAAGTAGATCCAATTTCAAATAGTTCATGTCAAAATACAAGCAATGGCTTTCCCAAGTTTACCTGGCTAATAACTTATTATGGGTGTTTCCTTTTGTCCATACCTCTTTTCAATGCCACTGTACAGGGGTTCAGTTTCCAAGCACTTAGACTCACAAAGTTGCATAGGCTACTATGGAATTTTGTAAGTCTATGTGCTTTGAAAATATGCCTCCATGTTAATAATGTTGTCCACATTCTCTGGCAACAGAAGCCACGGTCTAACTGTGTGTAGCGCTTCTATTCATAGGTGTTAGTAAATAATACGTTCAGGTGTTTATTTCCTAGCTCTCCTTTGTAAGCAGGGCCCTTAATCTTATACTTCGAAATGAAGGTATGTATAAATACAATTGCTTTGTGCATCTCAGGGTTCTGAAAGGCTGATACATATGCAAATTTGCTGCTAATATTTCTGAAACATTACCAGTTAAGATCTTAAAAACTATGAGCAAGATTTTGAATTTAATACGATACTTCAAAGCTGGTGAGGCCCTGCATAAACCTTGGAGCTGGGACCCTTTCTCCACCAAGGCCCCCCCCCCTCCCCATCTTCCCCCCCTCCCCTTCACCGTAATAACTCTCTTGAAACCATTGTTGGGAAAACTTAGGCCGCAGCTTACTTTATTAACAATTCAAATTAGTTAACTTGTACAACTTATCATCCCCCCTTCACCCGAGCTACGTGGGTCCGGCCATGCCATAAGCCTGGACCCCCCCCCCCCCCCCCCATCCGCCGATCGCCCTGTCAGCAAATTGGCACTCTCGTCTAAGCCCCGCCCTCGCAGCAGGGGCCGACTCTGTGTGGATCTCCACACTTGTCTCCCGGGTCACCCGACCCGCCTTCCATGCTCCGGCTCAGCCCCCCCATGAGCCATGTCTTTTGTAGCTCGGGATTTCGTTCTTTATTTTTGCCGCTGCGACATCACCTCAACCTGAAAAACAAAAGACACACACATCCCCCTACAGCACATCCCCCTACCCCCTGTCACCTGAGGGCGGGTGGGTGGGAAACAGCCTCCGCGGATCACCAGCACCCTGGTATCCGACGTCTCACTCCTCCCTTTATGTCCTCGTCCAGCCCCGCCCCCTTCCACCTTCCCAGCCAATCAGCAGCCTGCCCTGCCCCAGAAACCGAGTGCATTCTTTGTCTTAGCCAATCCGAGCTGGCTGCTCTCCCGCATGACCCCTCTCCCTCCCAGCATGCCCATCGCTGGCTCGAACGGGCCCAGCCCGCGTTTAACTGGGCCCTTCGAGACCAGCTCTCGGGCCTCTCATAAACCTTGGAGCTGGGACCCGTTCTCCACCAAGCCCCCCCCCCTCCCCATCTTCCCCCCCCCTCCCCTTCACCGTAATAACTCTCTTGAAACCATTGTTGGGAAAATTTAGGCCGCAGCTTACTTTATTAACAATTCAAATTAGTTAACTTGTACAACTTATCATCCCCCCTTCACCCGAGTTACGTGGGTCCGGCCATGCCATAAGCCTGGACCCCCCCCCCCCCATCCGTCGATCGCCCTGTCAGCAAATCGGCACTCTCGTCTAAGCCCCGCCCTCGCAGCAGGGGCCGACTCTGTGTGGACCTCCACAGTTGTCTCCCGGGTCACCCGACCCGCCTTCCATGCTCCGGCTCAGCCCCCCCATGAGCCATGTCTTTTGTAGCTCGGGTTTTCGTTCTTTATTTTTGCCACAAGAGGAGGGTCTTGCACCTGCAAGACTCTCCTCTCCCCCCAAAGAAGCTGCGGCCTACCTCATTGTTGACCCTAAATGAACTCTAAACACTCTTGTATGTCCAACAAAAACAAATCTAGTCCCACATCATACAAATGGACTCGATCCCTGGCAAATAGCCCCACACACGATGTATCCACCCAATCATGCTTTATTTGATACCCCCCCCCCTGGCCGTAACCCAAAGACCCACCTGCCGATTTATCTTGCTTAGCCCGCGCCGCCATTTGCGGGCTGGCAGGCAAGCGGGCCTGGGTATTATATCTGATCAAATCAGTTTGGTATCCGGATACCACATCATGACCAGGCGCAAGTCATCCTTCACCATGTCGATCAGTCGCTTGCCTGTCAAACTATCCACATCGTTGCCTCCCAAATGAATCAGCAATATCCGTAGAGATCGCTGTCTTCCTCGCACCCGATACAGCAAGGACACCAGCTGCCTCCACCTCATTCCGCGCTCGCCCCACCACGATATTCGGAGGCCCCGCGTCGCCAATCCCAGATGGAGTCCACCCGGGCGCCTGGCTGCCCGAGCACCGGCCCAATGCACAAAGGAATGTCCCACAATCCATACAGCTTCCGCGACTCCTCCATCTACAAGGGGAAGCAACCAACACAAAGAGTCCCCACTCCGTGTCAGCCGACAGCAGACCAGACAACCTCACCCTCCCCCCATCGCCCCGCACCCCTGCGCACCACCCTTACCCCTTTTTATGTGGGCCTAATATATCCCCGATATGCCTCCGATGCCCAACGTCCTATGCGACGAATATCGGCCGCTCCAACCCCAGCCTGATGTGCACTGGTCACCGCTCCTATCCGGAATGAATGGGTACCAAACTGCTGCGGATCTTCCCCCACCGCCGTAAGACTCTGGCGCAATACTGCCGCAAATTGGTACCTCGTCAAGACCTGCCCGTCCGCGTGCACCAACAAGGATGACGGCCCCGCTGGCAGGACCTCAAGGTACGCCGCCACCAATGCTACCGGTCAATAGTCAACGCCCGGCACCCCTCTCAACACGATTGTACTGCCCACTCCTCTCTGATCAGTTTTTGACCGCAGCAATCTGATACGTAACTGCCCGTCTTGAATGGATGCATTCTCCCATAATAGACCTGAACACTCCATCACCGACCGGCGTCTTTCAACTAACTCCCCCACTCGGAACGCCCCATAGAATGCCAGCGCATAAGCTGCGCGAAAAAGCCTCGCTTCGAAATCCGACCGCGCCACCTGGAACACCGCGTGTAACACACGCACTAATAACCCATGTGTAATTGGCCGCCTTGCGTCCCCCACCGGTGGCACGACCCTCCCCCATCCCTTCAATGCGCTCCCCACCAGAAACTGCGATTCAGGAACCCCCCACCCATATGCCTTACTGAAAAAATAAAAACCCGCTAAATGCCTTCGGACCGCACTGCGCGAAGTACCCGAACCTCGGGCACTCGCAACATAAGCTGCTAACAATTCATCAGATGCCCGCCCATCCTCCCAACCCTGGCTGTGTAGGAAACCAGTCACTTTGTCGAAGCCACATACGCACTGGCAGTAAACGAAAGGCCGCCTCAATATCAACCTTCGCCAGCTGGGCACCCTCTCCGCACTGTCGAACCAACCGCACCGCGCAATCAAATGAAGTGTATTGGACCGAACAGCAATCTTTTGGGATACCCGTGTTCACCGACTTGCCCTCCGGATACAAGAGGTTATGTATGAGGCAAAACTTCCCAGGCGCTTTCTTAGGGATCACTGCTAGCAGGGAAATCATGAATGGGGAAAAGGGGGAAGGGGGTGCTGAAACGGCCCCGCAATCCTCCCTAAACTCAGCTCCTCATCCAGCTTTTGCCGTACCACCTCCTTCAGTTTCGCTAAGGACGCCGAATTCTGCACCCAGTTGGACTCTACCCTCCCCCGATAAGGAATCCGAAACCCCTCCCGAAAACCACCCTCCAGCAATTGAGCCGCTGACCGCACCGGATATCGATGGAGCCATGGCAGCATCGCATCAACTTGCACCGGCGTGGGGGCCCGTCCCGCCCACTTACTTGGCAAGGGTTGTGCCCCCTGCTCCTTTCTTGGTACATTTAATGGACGGGTGCCCCTGCCCACACGTGGAACAGGCGTGCCTGAATTTGCAATCGGGGAAGAGACATGCTGCTCTATTGAACCGCCAGCAGACATCTGCTGTTGAAGCCGTCCCTGTCCCGCCAGCGCCCCCTCTCCTCTCCCCGCGACCCGAAAGGGCCGACTACTCAGGGCCTGCTGAATACCCCCCACTTCCCACTCCTCCGGCCACCGCGCTGCGAGGGGCCATGTGAATTAGCCACAGGTTTATGTCCTGTGTCCCCCACGTCATGTGGAGGTTTTCTTCCATCTTATCTGTAAAGGCTTCGTCATAGTTTAACCAAGCCCAACCCCCGAAACGCTGGAACGCATCTAAAACTGAACCTGCATACGCCAGTAATAAGCCATACTGGCCCTGGTCCCGCTGCCCCCATACACTAGCCAAACGTAAAATGCACGCATCCAATTAACTATTGTTTTCGCTATCTTACGCTCCTTATCGGCCTCTACTTTCTTACCTCGCTTTTTACCGCGCCTAGGCTTCCTACCTTCCAACAACCGGAATACGTCTATACACTTCCGGTGCCGAATTTTCCGCCGTAACGCCCGCAGGACCTGTTCCCATAGTTCCGACAACACCACTAGCGCTGCCGGCCCTCTCTCTCCTACCCCTGGCATCCCTGCTGCAACTCTCCCCGCCTCTTGTCTCTCAGGCCTAGAAGTGGAGGAAGAGGACGTAGAAGCCGTAGATGATGTGTCAGACAATGAGGACGAGGACCTATCCCTTTTCCCCTTCCTCTTACGCCCGCTGGCCTCGCTCGTCCTCCCGTCCCGGTCTCCAGCTGTTCCACTCGTGTGGTCCCAAGCTGGTCCGTCTCCTGTCCTGGGCGCCTCGGTGTCGGCACTCCAACCACGGGGACCTCTCCTTGCACCTGTAAAGACAAATTGGGAGGAGCAGCAGGGACAGCCCACCGTGTGCCCCATCCGGGGTCCCGGACCCCCACCCCAGGACGTCCTGAGCTCGGCCATTCCTCCACCCAGCCCGGAGCTCCACCCCAAGGGACTGCCCACTGGCCTGCAACTTGTTCCGACCACAAAGGCGTCCCAAACACGGGCCAAGCACCCCAGGGGTACTGGCCCCACCCCATCCTAGCCCCACTTATGCCCCGAGGGGGCATTCACCAAAGCCGCCTGCAGCAAGACCGGTTGCTGAGGCTGGACCAATCTGGGCCGCCCTTCCGCTCCGGTGCTTGCTGGCTCCCCCATTCCTCCAAGTCCTCCAGCCCCCCCCGTCCCCTTCTCCCACTAGTGCCCCCCCTCCTACCAGTGCCAGCCCTTGCTCCCCTCTCTCTTCCCTCCAGGCCGCCCTGTGCTTCCTCCTCAGGCCCAAACCCCTGCCCCAGAGCACCCCCCAACCTGCCTGCACTAAGATGTCGAGTTTTCTTCTGCCTCTTCTTCCCTGCTACAGCTGCATCAGCAGCTATGGCTGTTCTTGCAATCTCCTTTGATCTGCGGGGGCCTGCAGGCTCTCCTCCCTCCCTCCCCCCCTCCCGCACTCACTTCCTCCGGACTCCTCCCGATAGAGTCACTAGCACAGAAGGACACCTCCGCTCCTCCAGTTTCTTCTCCTGACTCTCTTCCATCCGCCATGCTGGAGAATCAGGGCCCTGCACAAAAACGCCTCAGAAAACCGCCAAAAAACAGCCTCCGCGGATCACCAGCACCCTGGTATCTGACGTCTCACTCCTCCCTTTATGTCCTCGCCCAGCCCCGCCCCTTCCACCTTCCCAGCCAATCAGCAGCCTGCCCTGCCCCAGAACCCGAGTGCATTCTTTGTCTTAGCCAATCTGAGCTGGCTGCTCTCCTGCATGACCCTTCTCCCTCCCAGCATGCCCATCGCTGGCTCGAACAGGCTCAGCCCGCGTTTAACTGGGCCCTTCGAGACCAGCTCTCGGGCCTCTCATTCTAATATGGACTATATCCAACATGGTGTCCTTTCTTTTAGTCCTAGAACCAGCTACTGCATGAAGGAGTAATCTGTGGCATCTAAAATCTTTACCTTACTAGGATGTTCTGATAAGAACCATACCCAAACAATACTGGGGTAGTTGAACTTTCAAATTGATATTGTGACCAGAAATTTCTTATCCTTCCTAATGTCTGTCAGCACTTAATCATAATTGCTAAATCTTTTCCTTCTAGTGGATGTTAATCAGTGTGTTTTTTCTAGCAAAAAAGGTGCCGGTACTCAAATGCTAGGCCAACCTTCAGGAGTGGAGTGATCACTGAAGGACCCATCCCATCAGTGGCGTACCAAAGGGGGGGGGGTGGTGGGGGCGGTCCGCCCAGGGTGCACGCCGCTGGGGGGAGGGGTGCCGCACACCTATCTGCTCCGCTCGTTCCGTGCTCCCTCTGCCCCGGAACAGGTTACTTCCTGTTCCGGGGCAGATGGAGCATGGAACGAGCGAAGCCGACAGGCACGCAACCCCCCCCCCCCCCAGCAGGTAAAAATGCACCCGTGGGGGGGTGTCCTTTCGCCGGGGGGAGGTGTGTCCTTTTGCCAGGGGGGGGGGGGTCGCGCTGCACCCGGGGGGGCACATCGGCGATCCGCCCCGGGTGTCAGCCACCCTAGGAACGCCACTGCATCCCATAATAGCCAGGCCCCCTGCAACCAGTCACAGAATCTATGACAAGACAGAATTGGTGTGTAGAGCTTGAGCTCTATCATTAAAACCTGGGTTCCAAAGGTCAATTTTAGCAGACAGTGGAAAAGGTGCCAGTATTCAGTACCCCCAAGTACCCCCTCAAAAAAAGCCCTGATGGTAATATATTCCATTGCTATAAGAACACAGGGGTCCTTTTACAAAGATGCACTAGCGTTTTTAGTGTGCACTAAAAATAAGCATGTGCTAAACATTAGAGATGCCCATATATTCCTATAGGCGTCTCTAGTGTTTAGCTTGGGCTAATTATTAGCACACACTAAAAACGCTAGTGCACCTTTGTAGCCACATAGTTGGAATGGGGGTGTGGAATGGGCAGGTCATGGACCACGACTAATGTAGGCATCAGCATTTACACCGAGTTTTACTTGGCATAACTGCCTGAGACTAAATTTAGTTGCACAGATGGTCGATCACTGTGGGGTCCTTTTACTAAGCTGCGTAAGCATCTACGCGCGCCCAACATGTGCCAAAATGGAGTTACCGCCTGACTACCGTGTGGCTCTTGCGGTAATTTCATTTTTGGCGCACGTCTGAAAAATATTTTTATTTTCTGGCGTGCGTAATGGACGCGCGCCAAGTGGCATTTGTCGTGCGTAGGTCATTACCGCCCGGTTACCATGAGTCTTTACCGATAGGTCAATGGCTGGCGGTAAGGTCTCAGACCGAAAATGGACGTGCAGCAATTTTCATTTTGCTACATTTTCAGCAAAAAAAAAAAGGCCTTTTTTACATGCACACTAAAAAATGGATCGGTGCGCGCCCAAAACCCGCACCTACACTACCGCAAGCCATTTTTCAGCGCGCCTTTGTAAAAGGACCCCTATATTCTATAAACCGCATAAATTTAGGCATATTCTATAAAGTACACCTAAATTTGGCTGTACTTTATGGAATATGCCTCGGTGTATTATTTTTTTTAGGCACCAATTTTTTAGGCATTAGATATCTATTTAACATTTGAGCTCACAGCTTCTGTTTGAGTTGATGGGGTGATTTGTAATCTTTAACCTCTGACTGTTCTTTATTGAAATGCAACACAGCTACTTCAGCTTTTACCATTTTAACCTTTCATTTGAGATATTGTAACTTTAGCATCTTGTAATTATCTTTTGAAGATATTTTACTTTGAACAATGCACTTCTAATTGACTGTCTGCTTTGCCTTAAGATCTGATTTAGGTTGCAGCTGAATTAAAAATCCTACTTGGGAGCATCAGGATCATATGAGGTGAAGATCAACAATTTTCCTCACAGGACTCTTGGCCCAAGTAAAGCCAGTGGTCACCTTAACCCCAAAGCTTTCTGGTTTAGGGAACCATTGACATGATTAACCTGGGTTAGGCCACCTCTGGCCCTGGCACCATGAGCCATGGCACCCTAGACAAAACACCCAGCACATCCTCCATACTACTGGACTCCTAAAACATCCTTCTTCATGCCTTGCCCATCTTTCTTCCTGCTATCTGTTACAAAATAGCTAGAGTATAACAAAAGAGAGGGAACGAAGTACAAACTAAAGTCCAAACAAAAAAAAACAGCACCACGGGCCTTTAAAAATGGAACACAGTTCTTTAATGAATGAGCCTTGACAAAAAGACCCGACACGGGCCGTGTTTCGGTGACTAGCACCTGCGTCAGGGGTCCCCACGTCTCATATAGTAAAAGCTACAAAGCACCAAGGCACTTTCACTTTCTGTATCCAAACGGTTTTGATTGAGGTATTGAGTATCCTATGGTGACCCTTGAAATTTCTATAGCATTTGACACAGTACACTGTGAGAGATTCTTGAATCGCCTGGAATCTTTAAGGATTAGAGGAAAGGTCCTTCAGTGGTTTGATTAATTTCTTTCACAGAGACAGTTTTGAGTACAACAAGTAGAGGAGTGTGGTAGCCGTGTTAGTCCACTCTTAAGGTTATCAATAGAAATCAAACAAAATAAAACATGGAAAAGAAAATAAGATGATACCTTTTTTATTGGACATAACTTAATACATTTCTTGATTAGCTTTCGAAGGTTGCCCTTCTTTGTCAGATCGGAAATAAGCAAATGTGCTAGCTGACAGTGTATTAAGTGAAAACATTCAAGCATTACTATGACAGTCTGACAGGGTGGGAGGATGGGGGTGGGTAGGAGGTATGCATGGGGACATCAAAGCATATCATTGATATTCTAACAGGATGGGTGTGGATAGGTGAGGGGTGGGGTGATCAACAGAGACATACAGCTTTATGGTTTATAATGGGCTAGGAACCTCAGATCCTTGTTAAGTCCTTTTTGTTGGATGTTAAAATATTCAATCATTCTGACTTCAAAGGTCTTACGTTCTTGTATGGTTTTAAAGTTACCTTTCAGGATTCTCACTGTGAAGTCACTGGTACAGTGTCCTGGTCCTGTAAAATGCTGACCAACAGGCGTGGGAGCCCTACTGGCACTAGTATTGTTCATGTGATGTCTATGTAAATTGAATCTTGTCTTAAGCATCTGGCCTGTTTCTCCAATATAGCATTTTTTACACTGCATGATATATACCACATTGGAAGATGAGCAAGTGAAAGATCCCTTTATGTTGAATATCTTTCCTTTGTGGATGACTGTGGGGTCCTGTGAAATATTTTGGCATAGTTTGCAACTGGTCAGCCCTGGAACAGTTCTCGACTCCACAACCTCCACCGGGAGGCCATTCCAGGCCTTCACCACCCTTTCTGTGAAATAGTATTTCCTTAGATTACTCCTAAGCCTATTCCCTCTTAACTTGTCATATGCCCCCCTCATTCCAGAGCTCTCCTTCATTTGAAAAAGGCTCTCTTCCTGTACATAAATGCCCTTGAGATATTTAAACGTCTCTATCATGTCCCCTCTCTCCCTCCTCTCTTCCAGCGTATACATGTTGAGGTTCATAAGCCTGTCTCTATAATTTTTGCGTTCAAGACTGCTTACTAATTTTGTAGCCACCCTCTGGACCGACTCCATCCTGTTTATACCTTTCCGTAGGTGCAGTCTCCAGAAATGCACGCAGTACTTCTATACAATTAATATTTGGTCTCAATAGTCCTCCTATCCATTCACGACTGTGTGATGTAACCTCAATCACTTGTTTCACTTAGTAAGCCCAAAGTATTTACATATTTACAGCTCCACCTATCTTTTACCCATCCGTTCATGCTAGCAATAATCCAATGCTGCTACTGATACTCTACAAACCAATTCTCTTTCAGGCACAGACACTTTTGGTTGTCCTTCTTCCAGCAATGCACTTCTCAGAGCTGCACCTTGCCTTGCGTAGACTTCTCATGCTCTGGTTCCTGCTCTCAGTCTGGGTTCTCCTTACCCCCCCAGAGCTCCTCACACCTTCTCAGTTGCCACTGTTAGGGGCAACAACTCTCCTTAATTCAGCCCGTGTTTATTCTTCCACTCCACACCCCCCTCTCCTCCAAGGATCCAGGTAACCCAAGACCCTATGTTCCCCTCTGTAATCCCTTTTATCAATTTTGACTCCTCCTCAACTACCAATATTTTATTTTTATTTTTGTTACATTTGTACCCCGCGCTTTCCCCCTCATGGCAGGCTCAATGCGGCTTACATGGGGCAATGGAGGGTTAAGTGACTTGCCCAGAGTCACAAGGAGCTGCCTGTGCTGAAGTGGGAATCGAACTCAGTTCCCCAGGACCAAAGTCCACCACCCTAACCACTAGGCCACTCCTCCACAATCACTCCTCAATAGCACTTTTCCTCTGCAAGTTATCCCAAACCCAGCACCTTGGGTTGGATTCCCACTTCTCTTACTCTTCTAACCCTCCCCCAGTGACTCTGGAGAGTTCTAACTATACATCTTAGTAATCCCCATTATGATGGGGGATTGCAGATAGTTTTCCAGTTTGAAAATTTCTATGTTCAGGATGAGAATTTTAGATGTTTTGAGCAAAAAATTGGACTTGGATGTCATATCAAAAATGTCCCTCCATGTGTATTCATAGGCTTATATCTCTATTGCACATATTTGTGTATAACCACATTCCTGCTACATCTATGTTGAGAATCTCTTGAGCTCTCTGTGGTAGATTTCACGGGCTATAAATTATCCCTTGCTGACTGATGAAGAGAGAAGTCTATTGTTATAGTACTTGAACTGTTTGTAGGGGACAGAAAAGAGACATTTTCTAAAGTTCATTATGCATTACCGGAGGAAATTAGGGGGAGAAGAATTAATGAAAGAGGCTTGCAGAATAAAATATGGATTGGATTGTATTTGCTGATGTAAGTCTTGGAGGCTGATACTCAATTTTCAATCTATTGAACAGGTTCAGAGTTAAGATCACGAATGCCACTAAGGACATTTTTTTTTAACCATAGTATTGGGGTACTTTGGGCCAATACCTGCTGTAAATAAAGATGAGCTGTTCCCATTAGTAAACCAAGTAACCCTTATCCCTACTGTGCACAAACCAAATTGCACATTTAGTGACAGGAAACATGTAAAGTGATACCGTACTAAATATAATTCTGTGAATAGACATTGAGTCATCGGTGTTAAAAACAAAGTGGCTGTAATCAACTGCTATTTGAAATCTGCAGAGAAAAGAAAAGCTGAAGGTCCATAAAAGACGTAAAAATACATGATGTTTATCTTGGTGATGGGATACAATACAACATTCGCTTGAATTTTTCAAAATAACTTGTCTAAGATGCCTTCCCGTTTTACCATTGTGCATTTCTTGACATATTGAGTATTAACAGTACGCTTGTAGATTACTCTGAAAACATCACTAAGCAGATGGTGTGTTGCTAAACTGGCAACTATTGTAGGCAGGTGTGCAAAAGTTGATTAAACCGAGTATCTCATGGTTTGCCGCTGTGTGGAAGAACAACCCATACAACTTTATGGCTTTACTTTATAGAACATTACTGAAAACAGTTTGGAGCAATAACAGAGGAAATGCCCATAATAAATATAATTTTCTACATGTACATGTGTAGGATGTAATTGGCTTAGATTCTTTTATTTGTGATTTATATAGTGCTTCCAGAAGCATACTGCGCTGAACCTAAAGAAATAGGAGACGGTCCTTTCTCTGTGGAGCTTGCAGTGGAGTCAAACCACACAGGCAAGACAAACAAAACATACTGAAATGTTTATGTGACCCAAGGACATGTTTCACCTTTCTCAATTCTCACGTCTGTGTAGGCATAGGAGTCAATTTTTCAAAATAATTTGGGGTGCTAAACCCAATAGACATTCCCATTCCCTGAACACAAAGAGTTTTCTCAATATTTGGGGTGCTCAAGCACCCTAGCATGCACAGTGCTGGCACCTATGTGAGTGGGAACTTGGTGGGACGAGATAGGATAAAGTGTGCCTTGCCAGGGTGGCAAGGGGCTGGATGGAATATGTCTAGTGACTGGTGGATTGTATTTGAATGGTATTGTGTGCATGCTTATACCTATATGGAGAGTATAAGCGTGCATTTGTGGGGATGTGTTTTGGCATATAGTTCTTTGTCCCTACCCCATACACTCTTAGCTGTAGCCCTGAACTCACCTTTTCAACCTCCTGCAAGAGCCTGAGGAATTCAGCAGTGAGGAGAGTTTGTTTGAATTCTCAGTGTTTCTACTTTAGTCCACCAATAGGAAAAAAAAACTCTCTGGCTAATCTCATTTATAGATAGATAGATTGGTGTTCCATGGGTGAACCTTCTGACTTTCCAGAGGAAGCTGAACATTACAGGAAAGTGGTAGAACATGAGGAGTGCCTAATACAATCAATCAGAGGCTCTGTTGGCATCAAATTCCTCCTCTGACTATAAAACAGATACTCCACATATTAGTAATGTCTTAGGTTTCAAATTTTTTGGCCTCTGACCTTCAAACCTTTCAAGGTAAGCTTTATCAATGTAGACTTCAGAACTACATAGCCTACCTACTGTGTCACCCAGACCAGTAGCTAGTTAGGCATACAAAATGATATTGAAGTACAGGAAACAGAACCTATAAGTTGTTGGATCTGTGTGGATGCATGAGGGTGGGGGCCCCTCTCTATTCCTTCTAATCAGAGAAGGGGAATCTGCTTTGTGAATACCAGCAAGGTGCCCTGATCACTAGTCCATTGTGATCCAGGAACATCTTAAGGCTGAAAGATTAAGTATTTATCACCTCTGCAGAAATATATGTAAGTTCCAGTACAGCTGAAAGGATCCCAATCAGAGAGTCATCATATGAACTCAGGGGTCAATGTACAGCGGTACCCAGTAAGTAAGGGTGTCATGAGAAAATATACTATGTTGCAAACAGCTACTGATGCACAAGGGGAGTACATGCAAATGATATGCATGGATCCCCTTCTGAACATCCTGGTCACTATTTGTGACCCCCACCACAACAATAATCACCCTGTTGGTCATGACCCCTCTTCCCTCCCCCTACCTTGAAAAAGATGGAGTCTGCAGGCCCTCTGTGTCCAAACTGCTCAAAATAGCAGTGCCCAGCGCATTCTGGGATGCACTGGGTGGGGCTAAGTGCCATATAAGGCATACAGGGAGGGGGGTCACAAGACCACCAAGGCAATTCTTAGTGCGGGGGGGGGGGGGAGTTGAGAAAGATGCGGGGGGAGGAGGGGGAGGCCACTAGATCATCAGGATGATCTTTGCTGTGGGGAGGGGAGGTGGGGATGGGGTCAGGGTCCACTGGACTACCAGGGAATCTTAAAGATTCAGGGGGGTCGCCGGAGGAGCACCTGGGGAGGGTCAGGATGGGAGAGGTAGGACGCACAAGCAGGCAGCCTTTGTAAGCTGCCTATTTGTGTTTCCTTCCTCTTGCAACAGCTCCAGAACAGCTATAAAATTAGCTCGTTGGAGCTAGGCACTCTGGAGCTGTGCATAGCCCTGGATTCTCATTAGAATACTAATGAGATCATTGTAATACATTTTAATGGGGTTCTTGGTGGCTGCTAACGGCATACATTAGAGCCACGGAAAACCTCTTTGAGCATTACTCACAAAATAACATTTGCTTTTAGACTGGCTACAACTAGTCAAAAGCAAACGTTTCCAGCATGGTAAACTTTGGGCATCTGGCCCTGGGTTTGACTCTACCACCTTCTGTGGTAGGACATAGTTAATGAAGGAGTACAGTACTGCTGATAAACTGGAGTAGAGTATGGAGAGACATTTGGTAAATCATTTTTTTTGCCACAGTTAATGCTCTATTTGCAGGGCCGGTCTTAGCAAGTGCGGGGCCCTGTGCAGACCAATTTGGTGGGGCCCCATCCTAGCCCCTCCCCACCCTAGCCCCGCCCCCACCCTAGCTCTGCCCCCACCCTAGCTCCACCCCATTGATAAGATTATTCCATTTTTAGAAAATTT
Source organism: Microcaecilia unicolor (assembly GCF_901765095.1). Lineage (NCBI taxonomy): Eukaryota > Metazoa > Chordata > Amphibia > Gymnophiona > Siphonopidae > Microcaecilia > Microcaecilia unicolor. The sequence goes on from NC_044035.1 coordinate 328,279,105, forward strand.
TTTATTTATGAAATTTCAAATAAAGACAAATGAAGCTAAACTTGTACAACTTGTACAAAAAAACTGATTGAAATAATAAGCACAATGCTATCATGAACCCCCCTCCCCAGAAATTCAGTTCAAGTCCACTACAATTAGTAGTTCCAATTCTCATAACAAAGGAGAATAAAGGAAAAATACTAAGAAAAAATCCAGTACTTTCAAATTCCCCTATTTTTTAGTTTAAAAAGGTTCCTTGGAAATGGATTTTATATGTGCTCTTTTCCTCTCCTAAGCTGAACATGCTTAGAGAAATGCCCCTCTTTCTTGAGGCTACAATGCTATTTGCTTTGGAAACTCAAATTCTCCTAAATACACATGATCTGGCCAGCTTAGCAAGATAAGTACCTTTAGATGGACAATTTTTAGTCTGCCCACTTGGGATTCTTTAGGTTTTCAATAACTTTGGGCAAATTAACAGTAAAGTCTGACACTACTAGCCCTCTCCACTTGCCCCTTGTCCCCACCCCTCACATTCACGCACCACTTTAGCTAACCTCTTGATCTTTTCCTGTCACTGCCCTTCATAAAACACTGAATTTTGACTTAATCACTGATGGGAGAATAATAGACTACTGCAATAGTATTTACCTTTAAAATGGCACAAAAGAGGTTTGAAACTTCCTTCTTCCTTATAAGAAAAGCTATCATCATATCTGGCTTGCCTTTGAATGGCAGTGGCACAAACTTGCTCCAGCTCGAGCTCCACTTGACTGTCTTTATTTTTAAGTCACACTCACTCGCACATTGACTCACCTTTGACCAGGCTCCAGGCAGCTTTCCCGCTCAGTGACTCCCGCCCGCCAAACAGGAAATACCTCATCAGAAGGCGGGACATTGAGCGGGAAGTGAAATGCTGGGGTGAGCTGTTGCTGCAACTCTCTGTCGGGAGCCGGGGGCGTCGCGCTGGCGCTGCAACTGTCTGTCAGGGCCGTCAGTGCAACTGTCGGGGGAGGCGAGAGGCTGCTGACGGCGGGCTCAGCGGGGGGTGGGCACCGTGCCTCAACGTGGCGGTAGCGGAGCGGCGGCGGGATCATGATGCGGTCGTCCGAGCAGGAGTCAGTCGGAGTGAGGCAGAGTTGAGGCACGCTGTGCGGGGCCCCCCTAAGCGCGGGGCCCTATGCGGCCGCCTTGGTTGCCTCTGCCTAAGACCGGCCCTGTCTATTTGCCACATATTGGTTGGAGTTATAAGTGACTTTGAAATACTTTTAGAGCAAAAATCTTGGTTCAGAATAACCTTATTTGGTCTCCTGGATATTTATTCAGTGCCAGCTTTGGTCCCTATAATCATTAAAATTCTTTGTGTCTCCAGTTCCCATTCCACAGGTAATGATCTAGGCAGCTGCTTAGGTGCATTCACCAACCCAGGGTTACACCAATAACCCCAGTTTTCTTTTTCCATCTTCTCTCTCTCTCTCTCTCTCACATTTTATCCTCCTTTCCCTCCTTCTCACCTACACTCTTTCCCTCTGGTGTAGAACGGATAGAAGTGAATTGATTTTTCACTATTTTAAAAAAGTACAAAGACTAGGGGACACTCAATGAAGTTACATGAAAATATTCTTTTTCACTCATTGAATAGTTAAGCTCTGGAACGCATTGCCAGAAGATATGGTAACAGCGGTTAGCATATGTGGGTTTAAAAAAGATTTGGACAAGTTGCTGGAGGAAAAGTTCATAGTCTGCTATTGAGACAGACATGAGGAAGCCACTACTTTCCCCAGGATTGGTAGAATGGAATGTTGCTACTAATTGGATTTCTGCCAGGCACATGTGACCTGGATTGGCCACTGTTGGAAGCAGGATACTGGGCTGAATGGGCCATTGGTCTGACCCCGTATGGCTATTCTTATGTTCTCCTCTTCCCTTTTTTCCTCCTCATTTACACTTTATCCTCCCCCTCCCCCTTCCCTAGCCAGTCTCTCCTTCCTTCCCATTTCGTATTTTCTCCCCTCCCCATTTCCCTCCACTTTACACTTTATCTTCACTCTCCCCCTTCCCTAGCCATTCTCTCCTTCTTTCCCATTTCCCTATCTCTCTTGCACTTCCTCTCCTTCCTCATCTCTCTTTCTCCCCCCTCCTCTTTTGCATTGACCCTCATTTTATATTACCTTATTTTGAAACTGGGTTACCACTACTATTGTGACTTGGTTCTCTACTGGCTAACTACCTCACTATTCCCCACAGCTCCTTTCCTCTACTGTTGCCTACCAGATGGCCAAAAGCTTCTTCAAATTAATAGAGAAGGCATTTAAAAAAAAAGATTTGTAACTCAACCTGTTTAAATTGGAACTAGCACAAGTTTTGCTGAAGGTACAAATTTCCACCAAAGCCTATGACCTTAAGGCAAAAAGCCATACAAGCCTGATGATGTTCAAAATTGGTAACAGGAAAGGAAGCAGCCTAGTAGTTACATCAGTGGAATTGGCTGAGAACCAGGAAGACTGTTTCTTCTACAGACATTTGTTGTAGTCAAGGGCAAATTACATTATTTTCACTTCCTTCTTCAGTCTTCACATACCTTCTTAAGCTCTTTGGTCCAATTTCTTCTACTTGCATAAGGTTTATTATAAAAAGGTGCAACACAAAAGTGGAGTTTAATATATCCTTCAAAGAATCTTTTTTTAACGATAGGAAGAAAACCTTGTGGAAAATAATGGAGAAAAAAGACCTCAGCTATCTCTGGCTATACAATGAGCAGTAAAATTGCTGGTATATCTTCTAGTATCCAGCACTACTCTACTCATAGCTTTTATATCAATCGTTGGCCAACACCTCCATTAAAAATCGCAATCGTTATTCAAAACATTCTTCTTAATATTTTAGGGGATCTTTTACTAATGCGCGCTAGCATTTTTAGCATGCAATGAAAATAGACTCATGCTAAATTCTAGAGATGCCCATAGGAATACATGGGCATCTCTAGCGTGTAGCGTGTGCCTGTTTTTAGCGCATGCTAAAAACGCTAGCGTGCCTTAGTAAAAGACCCCATAGTTTCTTTATTTTAAAATTTAAAAGCTTTACATAGTAACATGTAACATAGTAGATGATGGCAGAAAAAGACCTGCACGGTCCACCGAGTCTGCCCAACAAGATAAACTCACATGTGCCATTTTTTGTGTATACCTTACCTTGATTTGTACCTGTCTTTTTCAGGGCACAGACCGTATAAGTCTGCCCAGCACTATCCCCGCCTCCCAACCACCAGCCCTGCCTCACACTCTTCTTCAATATAAATCCAAGGCTTCTTTTCATTACTTCTCATACTAAAGCTCACACATATTCACTTCAAGGTCATAATCAATGCATTGGAAAGGAAGCACTTAACTTAAACAGCACAACGATCCCTACTGGAACCTGTTTCACCTCCCTCGGCTTGTTCAGGGGCTCCTCATATATCCTTCCATGCTTCCGTGCTAACTGGTCCCAGTGCATTAAATGCTGGGGTAGAGTTGTGGAATGCATTAAAAGGACAACTGAGATTTTGTGATGAAGTTCTGCAATTTAAACGGTTGTTAAAGGCCTCTTTCTTTGTGGAGGCTTTTATGTGAAGATAGACTGATATTGCTATTGTGGGTGCAGCTGTGATATTAAGCAGGCAATGGAAGTCAAACATCTTATGGTAGAGCATGAAATATTTGTTTTTTATTGATTTTTGTTTTTTTTGCTGTATGGTTTAATGCTTTGTGGGTTTTTTTTTTGTAAACCACTTTGATCTAAATGGTATAAAAATGTGTAAAATAAATAAAAGGAAAACAAATGAATGAGCCCTTATCACCACCTATTTTGTAGGTGGTAAGGGCTCATGTGCTAATCATTTCTATAGTGCTACTAGACATCTGCAGTGCTGTATACATTGTATGCAGGTATTTTCTCTGTCCCTAGAGGGTTCACAATCCAAGATTTTGTACCTGGGGCAATGGAGGGTTGATTGACTTGCTCAAGGGCACAGGGAGCTGCAGTGGGAATTGAACCCAGGTTGCCAGGATCAAAGCCTGTTGCACAAACCATTAGGCCACTCCTCCCGTGCTGTGATGTAGATGCGCTAACGGATTAGTTCAGAAAATGTCTACTCTCAACCCCCCTGACATGCTCCTAGCATTAAAAAAATAAATTCTGTTTTTTTTAAGCATGTGCGTAGCTTACACTGATCCCCAAACTATCATGGGATGCCTGAGCAGGCCTCGTGGTAGTGCTTTTTAAGCACGTGTGTTAGTGCTTACCGCAGCTTAGTATAATCCTATATAATAAAACTCACCCTCAACGTTCTGAGGACACTGACGTCACTGTCAGGTCCTCCGGGCACTTCCTTCCGGTTCGAAGCCTTCGTGGTGGTGGAGGAGTGGCCTAGTGGTTAGGGTGGTGGACTTTGGTCCTGGGGAACTGAGGAACTGAGTTCGATTCCCGGCACAGGCAGCTCCTTGTGACTATGGGCAAGTCACTTAACCCTCCATTGCCTGCCGCATTGAGCCTGCCATGAGTGGGAAAGCGCGGGGTACAAATGTAACAAAAAAAAAAAAAAAAGCCACCGAAAAAACTGTGTTGGGGCCCCACCCTTGCGTGAAACGTGATGACGTCGAGGGCAGAGCAATGGCGTCAGTGGATACACAACAAATGATGCAGCAGATTGAAGGTGGCATGCCGAGGTCCGCAACAATGGCGAGCAGTGCCATCAGAATGCCGAAAGGGGTGAGTAGGGAGGGAGGGGGGAGGTTCGGAAGGAAACCGTGCTAGCGCCCGTTTCATTAACGCAAGAAACGGGCATGTTTTACTAGTGACTCCATACTGTTTTGCCCCCTCTTTGAATCAGAGATTTCTGGACCTTCTGGCTGTGAGCACTTAAGATTTTCTTTGGAAAAATTTAAATATTAATAGGGGAAAAAAGTATTGAAAAGATGCGCTGTTAAACAATGAAGGCTTTGCTATTAACAGAAAAAATAAAAACAAAATACACTAATTGTTGTTGAAGCCTTGCTTTAAAAGAATGACTTTGCCATCTGTTTCCTTAAATTGATGTTACTGCCAGCTGACAGTTAAAATAGCCAAACTCATTAAGCTCCGCCTAAGATTTTTTATTTTGTCCATGAGAGTCATTAGTGTTTATGCCTTTTGGAAGCTTCTCCTACTTAAAGCATATCAGGGTCTACAAAGCTGATCCTTATAAAAAAAAACTCCTTGCAAATATCACACTGACACATGTTCATACCAATTGAGCATGAACCACAAAAAGTGGTGTTTGGAAAGGAGACGTTAAAGACCAGGCAATGCAATTTTAATAAATATTCGAAAATATATTCAGAGAGCTGAACTTTTGGAACTTGCACTGGTTACCCATGGAGTATCATCTGACCTGTCAGATCTTAACTCTTACCTTTTATACACGGCAAAACAACTGTCATGTCTATGTCTATTTAAGAGAAAATCTTTTCATGCTTGTCATGCTTGTCATGATGTATTGCTAGTATGTCTAGCAGTGTGTGTTTGGGGGCGGGGGCGGAGGGTAAGTTAACTATGCAGAAACTGGCAAGTGTGTCTTATTTCTTTTTCTACTTGGTCCTCCAGTGGTGGAATGGCTTATCAAAAGACCTGAGGTTAATCTCATATTACCTTGCATTTAGTAAAACGTGTAGGGTATAATTATTTGAACCTGTTTTTCCATAGAGTAGGTAATGAGATTCAGAAGTTGATATTAAAGTCAAAGTAACCAACTCCTAGCTGGTTAAATCACCTGTTCTGGGCTAACCAGTCAGTTTCAGTGACACTTAACTGGTTAGTGCAGCTGAAAATGACTGCTTAGCACTTAAAAGCAAAACCAGCTATGGGGGGGGGGGGGGGGGGGGGGAGACATTTCAGAGATGGAGTTGGCACTTAGCCAGTTAACCAGCCAAGCTAATCACATAAATAGGACTGCATAAAAGTCAGTCCTATCTTTACACGGTGCTCCATAGCTGGTTAAATACTAAATATCACACTTAACAGGCAATGGTGTGGCCAGCTGCAGAAGCCTGGACATGGTCCAGCATTGAATTTCTGGGTATAATGCCAGCAGTAGTCAGCAAAATACTGAGCACCGCCGGCTGATTGTCAACCCCTAAATTTATAAAGTTTCTGCAACAAGTTGAAGGATAGAAATGGCATATAAGCGTGTATGTAGAAGGTTATGCATTTCACATCAAATTTATAAACTGGGCAAATATGTGTGTACATAGGTCATAATGTGAAAAACTGCGGGGGAGTGGCAAGATGGTGACCTGAAGCTTGAACGCTTAGCGGCCCTGCTGTCCTCTAAAGGTTTCTTCTTACCTAATTCCTTTGCTCACTAAAAGCAGATGCCCCATACAAAGAGGAAGGGGACGGTCAAAGGCCAACCGCCGATGGCCAGAACTTCGTCCCCTGTTCAACAAACTTTGGACTGCTATGCGACGAGCCGCCCACAAACAGCCGGGTTAGCGAGTCCCGCTTCAAGTGCCGATGAAGGAGCATCGACTCTCTTGGGCCTGGAAACAACTCTATCGCTTCAGGAAATCAACCCGCCACCATGTCCTGCGAAGTATAGGAGTGAGTCAGGAGTGTATGCTGAAACAGAGGACGCTAGCAGCAGAACTCAGATCTGCGGTGCTACTCCTAAACTCGCAGGAGGAACCAGCTTGGAGCTTTCATCTCCCATGGAGGTTACATTGAGTTCCATCTGGAAGGCACTTCAGGATCTAACGGTGGCAGTAACTAAGTCTGCTCAGGATACAACTTTACTTGTGAGCAAAATGGATAGCTTAACTGAATACTTTGAGAATGTTAAAACTGAAACTTCAAACAAAGTTCAACAGGTACAGGAATTACAGGTTCAACAGGTACATGTTAAGACTATAAAATCTACTACGGATGCTCTGGTAAGAGACAAATTTTTAATTCACCGGAAAATTGAACAAATGGAGAATTATAATAGATGGTTAACGTTAAGAGTATTGAATTTTCCTAGAGCTTCAGGTATGACTCCTATTGATTTCTTCAAAAAATATTTAATGGAAAATTTGAAAATTCTTTTTTTCAGCTATTCCCCCATGTAATAAAATATATTATTTAATAACTCTTGTTCAAAAAGGAGTGGAACCCACTAATGTTGAGATCTTGCCTCAATTAATGGGAAATGGAGCAGAGATTCAAGACCTGTCTGTGTTGTTAGAAGAGTCATTGTCTGAAGTATCTACTCGAGGGACTCTTATTGTTTTGTTTGTATTTGAGCAGGATTTGAACTCAGTGATGAGACTATATTTCAAGTATGCTTCATTACCTTTTTGTGGTCAAAGAATATTTTCCAGATTTTTCCAGATGTGACTAAGACTATGCAAGATAGAAGGAAACAAGTTTTGGCACTAAGAGAGGAAACTAGGTGCATCCTTTTTGTTAGCATACCCTTGCAAGTACTTAGTACATTTCCTGGGCAATAAATATGTCTATGAAACTAATCAACTACGCACCTTTTTAGACATGAAGAAATTATCCAGTGGACCAATGGGGACAAATGATTTAAATGAATAATCAGTGGGGATATTCAAGTTAAAACCATTTTCTGTTTTTTTTATTATTTTTAACTGATCTCCTTGTCTTATGCCACTCCCCCCCCCCCCCCCCCCCAAATTGGTGGTCTAAGAAAGAGTTTATTGAATTACTTGAATGCATATTATTTTTCTTCATATTATTTTCTCTGTATTTCATTGCAAGTTTATTTTATCATTTGTAAAAATTTAAACTGTTATAAATAAAAATAAAAAATAATGTGGAAAACTGCATCTTCAAAAGAGATTGGGCATGTACTGGATGGGATGCAACATTAGGTATGTATTATGTATTTTGCAACATCATTATTTGCCTATGTCATCAAAAATGAGTGTACACTTTCACATCTGCTATAAATTAAACCTAAGTCAGAGGAAACATCTTTTGGGGACTGGTAAATGGAATAATGGTTGGTGCTGGTGATTTTCTTGAAAGTTTGTAGTCACCATTGCTCTTCATACTGTAGTGCTTTGTCCTCTGCCTCCTTTCTACTCTGTTACTTTTTCATGCTCTTCTTTGCCCTTCTATCTTTTCTTCCTGTTTCTTTTATCTTTACCTCTCCATCTCTCTGTCTATCTGTTATTTCTATTTCTATAGCTCCCTGCCCTTTTCTATCAGTGTGCCTCTTTATATGGCTGTATTGGTGGTGGTGGGAGTTAAGTAGTTAGTAGCAGGTCTGATTTTACTGTTGATAGCTAGGCTTTTAACTATAAGTGGCATGCACGTGTGTTTCCTGTCTGCTCTGGTTGGATGAGGCAGAGGCAAGAGAAGATCTGCAGGCCCAGAAGCCAGATATTAGATCTGTCTGAGGATTGATGCATGCACAGGTTCATGTTGGTATGGAGACATTCTACACCTATGACACCAGCTAAAGGCTCAGGTCAAACCTTACACTTTCAGAGGACACACCACTGCAGTGTATCTGAAGGTCAAAAAAGCCCTTGCCTTCTTCACTCCACTAGTTCTTCTCAGTTTCATGCCTACTGTTTACCCTGCTACTTCCCCATTGCACCTCTGCCTTTAATTATTTATTTATTGATCACATTTCTATCCTCTATTGTCTATAAAATCTAAGTGGGTTACAATAAATATGAATAGTTTCAGACATACAGTAACATATTTCTTAAAACCATTTAAACAAAAATAAACTTCAAATCTCCAGGCCCAACCATTTAATTCAGTTAAAAAGCCTGCTGGAATTAAAAAATGCTTGTTCCCTCCATATAAAACACATGGCTCATCCCTCCAGCACCTCAGCATGTTGCACTAGACAGTGATATTCCCTTTCACCCATGGGTCACACAGGCTGTGTAGCATAACTGTATGTAAGGGTCAAAGCATTCACCTTACGACTTTAGGGGATAGAATACATAGAGGAGATGAAGAATTCCAAACTGTGCAGTGTACCGAGGCTTCTGGACAACAGTAGGTCACAGTGAGCCAGACTCAATTTAATTTTCAAAAAATTCCAAAGAGATTGTTTGCCTGTCCTGCTCTAGAGACATTTAGTCCAGAGGGGAAGAAAGTTACAATGGCTGAATGTATAGGAACAGAACAAAACAGTGTCAGTGTAAAAACAAGTTACACAGAGACATCGAGTCTTGTTAGTATGGGTTTTTCATTCTAACTAGGGGGATTTAGGGTTGCCATCTAGATCCAGATTCACCCGACAGGGTTGATCCTGTTCTGACCTTACCCCAATACATAAAGAGACTTGTGGTTCTGATTTCTCTATTGGATTCCTTAAGAAATGACAGGCTACAAGTCCCTGAAAGCATTAGGGTAAGCCTAGAACTGGATCAACCCTGTCGGGTGAATCTGGATCTAGTTGGCAACTCTAAGAGGAATGCAAGACAGAACCCATGAAAAAGAGATATAATTGGTATCCATGAAACCCCTCTCTTTTCTAATGTTTAGTATGCGATGTATGCAAACTCAGAACAGATTAATACAAAAAAATATATATTTAAAATCATGAACAATCTACTGAATACCGAAGATGCACTGGTAGTAACTGAAACACCACCTAATGCAAATGAGCTTGCACAGTATTTCGAACAAAAATAACAAAATCAAGAACCAGCCTCACGATATCGCAAAAATGCATTACTGACTTCTTCCAAGATTAAGAAACCAACAATATCCATATCATGGCAGATGGAATCTGGTGCTCATTTGAACCACCTAACGCAAACACAGTGAAGGAAGCACTGAAAAAAATACACACATGCAAAATGCATACTGGACAAATGCCCCAACTAGATGATGGAAAACCTGCCAGAATGGTTCATCAAATACATCACCAAACACATTACTTATATATTCTCAAAAGGACAATTCCCAACAGACAAAGAAAAAATAGTACTGCTTCAATCCCCAAGAATGCAACTAGCAAAATCAATGATATCACAAACTACAGATCAGTGGCCTCAATACCACTGCAAACCAAAACAATGGAAGGCCTGGTAGCACAACAACTAATGGAATACATGACAAAATTCACCGTCCTTCATAAATCCCAATCGGGATTCAAACCACAGCACAGTATCAAAATGGTCAGGAGTCTGATAAGCCAAGATCAGAGTACACTAGTGCTATGATTCGATATGTCAAATGCGTTCAACCTAGTAGATCACGCAACACTACTGGCCTTGCTCGATTTCATGGGAATAAGCGGGACAGTGGCCGCATGGTTTGATGGCTTCTTAAAGACCAGATCATACATAGTGAAGATGGCCAATCAGCCTCTTGGATCTCTGAGTGTGGGGTACCACGAGGCTCCCCAATATCCCAAATATTGTTCAATGTAATGATGGCTCCACTAGGAAAAAAACTGGAACTAAAGGGCTTCAATCCATTCATATACACAGACGATGTCACTATCTACATACCTTTCAAAAGTAGTGTCACAGTAATAATGAACAAAGCCAAAACAGGTCTGGTGTCACGCTCCTCACCGTCACCTCGTGTTTCTCCTCCAGCAGGCCCCTTCGAGTGGGTCGGGTCGTCGGTGGTGGAGCACGGGCCATTTTGGCAGAGCCAGCGCTCCGAGGGTGCCCCAGGGCCTCGTTGAGCGGAACGGGTCGTCGGGAGCGGAGCGCCGGCCATTTTGGCAGAGCCGGGTCTCCAAGGGTGCCCCAGGGCAGGGCCTCTCCTGTGGGTAGCAGGGTTCATGTTGGGGTCTGCCATGCTGCTTGCCGCTCCTGGCCGGGCTTCTTGGTTTCGGAGCATGGCTATCTTCGCCCCGCCTCCTGCCTTGCTGTGATTGGACCTCGCTGCCTGACTCCTCCCCCTCCAGCTGGTCAGCCAATGGAGAACCCTCCTGCCCAGCTGATCCTTGGACTCCTGATGGAGGAAGCTACTTAAGGAGCATCCTCTCTTCCCTCTCTGCTTCGGCTTCTACTTCGGTAGGTGATTGATTGCGCTGCATCTATTCTTTAATTGTTACTTGCTCGTTCCTGACTACTGCCTGAACCCGGATTACTCTCTGCCTGCTGCCTGACCTGACCACTGCCTGAACCTGGATTACCCTCTGCCTGCTGCCTGACCTGGCCACTGCCTGAACCCGGATTACTCTCTGCCTGCTGCCTGCCTCCGACCAGTGCTTCTATCCAGATTTCTCTCTGCCTGCTGCCTGCGGCCATCTGACCCCCGCCTGCATCCGGAAGTCCTGTCGGCTGCCTGCACCTGGGGGCTCAACCCTCGGGGAATGGCGGTCATCACAGGTAAAGCCTCGGGGTTGCTCGGCTGCCCAGCAGAGCGTAGGTTTGAGTCTTCACCTCTGTGCTCCGCCTGGGCACAAGGACTCATGTATGCGACATGTGGACATTATGGAAAACTGGGCTGCAAAGTTCAAACAGACTAAATAGTGACAAAACAAAATTCCTAGTTCTATCAAATCCGCACAACTCCACAACACTCCAAAACATCACAATCAGCCATAAATCATAAAAAATTGGAACAAAACCAAAACTACTGTGAATTATCATTGACAAACATCTAACACCAGACAACCAAGTAGCAGCAGTAACAACAAAATGTTTCAGAACACTATGGAAACTGAGAAGAATCAGAGACTATTTTCCAAGACAATCATTCTGGATTATAGTACAATCATTAATGCTATCACAGACTACTGCAATGTAGTATATGTAGGGTGCAAGGAGAACACACTAAAATTGCTACAAACTGTCCAAGACACTGCAACATGACTAATTTTCAGGAAATTGAAATTTGAAAGAGCCACTCCACTGCTGGAAATACTACACTGGCTATCAATCAAGGGCAGACTAATCTTCAAAGTTAGCACCATCATTTACAAAATATTATTTGGCATGTTGCCTGAATATATGCTAGATATGATCGAACTATCCCCAAGAAATGCAGGCCCGGAAACCAGAGACTACCTGATTGTACACATACCCAACTGCCGAAATATAATCTACAAACCATGTACATGGCTGGATTTAGTTACCTGCATTCCAAATGGTGGAACTCAATATCGATAATCACAAGAAGCATCACCAACTACCTCCAGTTCAGAAAAGAACTGAAAACCTACCTCTTAAAAAAATTAAACAACTGAGTAACTAAACAGTCAAAGAACTTTCCACTTTCTATCTGTATACCCCCACTTCCAGTCATTTCCCAATTGTTACATCCTAAATGTAAATCAAAATCACAGTTTCCACCAGAATGCAAATGTAAACAATCTTGTAATTTAGATCAGAATGTGAATTGTAAGCCACTTTGAACCAAAACTTGTTTTTCGATAATAGGGAGATACAAAAATACATAAATAAAAAAATTAATTAAACCATTCTTCTAACTTTTGCAGATCCAATTGCATGTTTTCCACTTCCTTTGAGATGTTCACTCTATTACAAATCTTGGTATCAACCACAAAAAGATAAACCTTACTTTCTAATCCTTCAGCAAAGTCGCTCACAAATATATTGAACAGAATCGGCCACTGCTCACCTTTCCTTCCTTTGAGTGAACTCAATTAACCACCACCCTGTGGCTTCTGTCTGTCAATCAGTTCCTATTCCAGTTCATCAGTTTGGGTTCTAACCAGCCTGTCAAATTTATTCAAGAGCTTCCTATGAGGAACCGTGTCAAAGGCTTTGCTGAAATCTAAGTAGATTACATCTATCATATATCCTCGATCCAATTCTCTGGTCACCCAGTCAAAGAATTCAATCAGATTCATTTGGCATGATTTATATTTGGTAAAACCATGTTGTCTTGGATCTTGTATCTATTGGATACCAGGAAATTCACTATCCTCCTTCAGCAATGCTTCCATTACTTTTCCAATAACCGAAGTGAGGCATTCCGGCCTGTAGTTTCCAGCTTCTTCTCTGTCACCACTTTTGTGAAGAGGGATCACATCTGCTCTTCTCCAATCCTACGGAACCTCCTCCATCTCCAAGGATTTATTAAAAAAAATTTAAGAGGACACACCAGACCCTCTCTGAGCTCCCTCAATATCCTGGGATGGGGCTATCCTGAGATGGATCCCAACTGGCCCAATGGCTTTGTCCACCTTCCACCTTTAAATTTTCGAGTTCATAAACACTTTCGTGAATGGTGCTGTATCCATTCCATTCTCATATATGCTTTTGCCAGTCAATTGTGGTCCTTCTCCAGGATTTTCTTCCATAAACATAGAACAGAAGTATTTGTTTAGCACATTTGCTTGTTCCTCATCATTATCCACTTAATCGGTTTACAGCATCTTTTAGTCTCACAATTCCATTTTTAGTCTTCCTCCTTTCACTAATATACCTGAAAAATTCTTGTCACCCCTCCATACATTTCTAGCCATGTTTTATTCTGCTTGCACTTTCGCAGATGTATGTCTCGCTTGGCTTCTTTCAGTTTCATCCGGTATTCCTCTCTGTGTTCCTCTTCTTGTGATTTTCAGTATTTCATGAACACCAACTTTTTAGCCTTTATTTTCTCAGCCACTTGTTTGGAGAACCATATCGATTTCCCTTTTCTTTTGTTTTTATTTACTTTCCTTACATAAAAGTTAGTAGCCATATTTATAGCTCCTTTCTGCCTGGACCACTGCCTTTCCACTTCTCATATATCCTCCCAGCCTATCAGCTCCTTCTTCAGGTATTCCCCCGTTTAACTAAAGTCAGCATATTTGAAATTCAGGACTGAGTTCTGAGTGGCTGCCCTCCCCTTTAGCTGTTATATCAAACACAACTGTTTGATGATCACTGCTGCCCAGGTGGGCATCCACTTGGACATTAGACACACTTTCCCCATTTGTGAGCACCAGATCCAGCTTTTCTCCCTCCTTCATGGATTCTGTCACCATTTGTCTGAGCAGAGCACTTTGAAAGGCATCCATGATCCCTCTACTTCTTTTTGATTCTTCAGAAAGGAACTTTCCAATCCGCATCCAGGAACTTGACATCTCCCAGCAACAGTACCTCTCTTTTCTTTCTCAACTTTTGGATATCTGTAACCAGCTTTTTATCTAGTTTTATTTGGACATGGGATGAACCCAATTTGAAGGCCCTATTTTTATGTAGGAGATGGAAGGTAATGGGTTGATCAGAGGTAATATCTTTTTCCTTTGGAGAAAATGGAGGATGAGACAAAGACTCAAATGTCAATTTTCGAGTTGTAGAGGAGTGAGGGAGAGGAAGTGAGAGATTTTTCATTGAGTGTTCCTTCTTCTATTCATGCTGAACTCCAGCAGCCAATGGTAGCCAAGCACAATTCATCATTTCCATGTTTATCTGGGCTTTACAGACTAATACACTTCCTTTAGGTAATGCACTTGATCCCAGTGATTCTAAAATGAGCTAGCATATAGACCTATATACATTTTATGATATTTATCCTGCATGAGACATCCAGATTTTGGCTGAATAGAACCTGAAATGATTTATCACATCATGCTCTGTCACCTTAGAACTGCATAATTTATCCTCAGCGTAATGGGCAGTAAAATCAACATCATTGTTAATGAACTGCAGATGATTTATATAAAAATCCTTGGGTAAAATGTTTTGTAGTGCACATTGTTGCAATTGACATTTAGTGAAATTACAGTATCCTAATCATTAAACGAGTTATTCAATTTTATTAAAAGAGTAATCAAGATATGAAACTGTCATAGTGAAGATACCAGCTAAATATATGTTTATTTTTATGCCAAAAAATCTAGTTATTTCTTGTTATATCCCATTTCTGAGGGGCTAACAAGGATAATTGTGTCTAGGCATTCGTATTTAGGACAGTTGGGGCATTTTCTAGAATTAGTTTACTATAAGTCATTTCTCCATTTTCAATTTATAATTTGATATACATTTATTTCTCCTGTACCATGGTCATAGAGTATGGAATAACAGGTGATAACCTGATTGTAGCACATTATGGTAATGAATTAGCATGTCACGTCTGTGGCCGTGAACACCCTAATTCTTACCCTCTTTCCGGGAGTCAGTGGCTGTGCTGGCTTCTGCTTGTCTCTGTGTCTGTCTCTGTCTTAGTTTCTCTCTGGCTCTGTGTGCTGATTGCCCTACTGAACCTCACCTGTGTGGGCTATGCCTCTTCCAAGATGGCTGACGCCGACTCCTCTATGCCAGTATCCAAGATGGCTCCCGCTGGGCTGACTTCTCTGTGTGCCAAGCCTCTGTTTGGAGGCAAAGTGATTGCTGCAGCTGTGCCTCTGGTGTGGAAGGGCTTTATTAATCACTTAGAGACTACAGCCCGGGCCTTTGCATTTCGTCTTAAGGCCCTGGTATGTGGAGTGCTCTGTTCACTGCTACATTGTTTGCTCTGTGTGAGTTTCTATGTTGGACTAGCTAGCTTGGGCACCACTTGGCTTGTTAGCCTGTGTATAGCTTTGCTAGTTCTCTGTGTATGTTCCTAGTGTAGGACTTGTTAGCTTGGGCACAGCTTTGTTGTTAGCTGTGTATAGCTTAGCTAGTTCTCTGTGTTTGCTCCTAGTGTTAGACTTGTTGGATTATTTGTAGTAAATAATTAGCAGATTTTAGTACACACAGCTTCAGCTTTAGAAATGTTAATTTCTTTCTTCATCTCTCTCTCATTCACCCCTGAATAATTCACTGCTGAGTCACTTTAAAGTTGAAGTAACAAAACATCTGTTTACTCACAGTTTGTAGTTAGATTATAATCAGACAGGCTTATATATACATATTATTATACATTTGTATTATCAGCTCCTTCCATGTGCTTAGATGGTAATGGATGCTCACACCACCATAGATCCTCTCAGGTTAGGAGAGATCATGAGCTCCATGTGCTCCATGTGCTGCATGTGCTGTGTCTAACCCCCACAGGAAGTTGCATAGCTGTGTGACCTCTCTAAGTAATTCACATCAGAGGTCACAGAGTAATCACAGAGAAATAATAGGTGACAGGCAATGCATGTAAAATACAATTACATTCCAACAAACCCCTTCTCATGCATAACTGTCATGCAATTATTTATTCATACAAAGTCCAAGCTTTATACGCAGATTCACAAAATGTTCTCTGGGTAACGGTTTGGTCATGATGTCAGCTGTCATCTCACTGGTGTGACAATAGTGTAGACTGATGACCCCTTCTTTCGCCAACTCTCGCACGTTGTGGTATTTCGTTGCGATGTGCTTGGTGCGTGACTGAACCTTGTCATTCTGTGACAGTCGGATGCAGCTCTGATTATCTTCCATTATCTGGATTGGTCTCTGTTCAGCTATTCCGAAATCCAGCAAAAGTTTTTCAATCCACATCAGTTCTCTGCACGCTTCCGATACGGCCACGTATTCAGCTTCTGTAGAAGACAAACTCACAATACTTTGTTTATGACTGGCCCATGAAATTTGTACATTTCCATACATAAACACATATCCACTTGTGGATTTATAATCAGAATGATCCCCTGCCCAATCTGAATCACAGTAACATATTAGTTTTGGATTACTATTGGCTGAAATCTTTAATTTACAATCAATGGTACCCTTTAAATACCTTACCATCCTTTTAACTGCAGTCCAATCTGATTTGGTAGGTGAGCTGACCCTTCTGCTCAAAATTCCTACTGCATTTGCTATATCAGCCCTGTATGTGGTAGCTAGATATAAAAGCTTACCTATGGCTGATCTATATTGGATGTTATCTGGTAAAGGTTCTCTTACTGTTTCATCCTTCAGAAAATCAGTGATCATGGGAGTGCTTACAACTTGGGCATCTTGCATACCTAAACTTTCAATAAGCTCATTTATTTTCTGCTTCTGGCTTAGAAGATAAGAACCATCATTTTGTTTCTCAATTTCTATACCAAGATAGTATGACACATTACCCAGTTCTTTTATCTCAACATTCAGGTTTAAACACTTTACAATGTCCTTGTACTCTTGCTCACTTTCGCTTGCAATGAGCAGATCATCAACAAAAGCTAAAATGTATGCATATTGTCCATTTGTGCACCTAGTGTACAAACATTTATCTGCTTCACCTTGCTTAAATCCTAAATTTGTCAATATTTCATGCAATTTTTCATTCCAACATTTTGCACTTTGCTTTAATCCATAAAGACCTTTGTTTAATTTACACACTAGCTGTCTTTGTTTTGTATTTACGAAACCTGTTGGCTGTTCCATGTACAAGTCTTCAGTTATATCTCCGTGAAGAAATGCTGTTTTCACATCAACGTGGTTGACTTGCATGCCTTTTGAGACTGCAATGCTCAGAAGTGTTCTGATTGTCGTGTGTTTCACTACAGGTGCAAACACTTCATCAAAATCTTCTCCATATTTTTGAAGATATCCCTTTGCCACTAATCTGGCTTTATACCTTTCCACTTTTCCTTGTGCATTCCTTTTTAACTTGAATACCCATTTGCATCCTATAGCTTTCTTGCCAGGAGGTAATTTTGTAAGAATCCAAGTATTATTTTTATCCAATGCATCAATTTCTTCTTGTGCAGCTTTACGCCATTCAGCAGCTTCTTCTGCTGGCATTTTCTCAATCTCATCCCATGTTAAGGGCTCTTGAGCTTCTGCTGACTTTGTTAGGTAAGACAGTCTTGGGGGTGGAACACCTTTGTTTTCCCTGGATGAGCGTCTGACAACAGGTTGGTCTGACCTTTCCGCATCCTCTAAATCTGAGAGTACTTCTCCAATTGATTCCCCTTCTCCAACTGTACTGTCTTCTTCAATGATCCTTTCTGTGTCTGCTTCCTCTGCCTGTTCCTCGTTAGATACAGATGAGTTGCTTTCAGACATCTGCCTTGGTATGGCATTTATATATACTGGCATGTCTATTATGGTTCTAGTTTCATATTCTGGATGATAAGGCTCATCTGGGATAATCCAGCCTTTATCGACCCTTTTGTTTTCATCAAAATATGTAACATGTCTTATGCCAACAATGCCAGTTTTCAGATTCAAAATTCTATATCCTTTGTGTCCTGGAGTATAGCCAACTAAAATGCCCCTTTCTGTTGTGGAATCCAGCTTATGCCTTCTTTGCTTTGGTACATGAGCATATGCTGTACTTCCAAATGTTCTTATGTGTGACAGGTTTGGCTTCCTACCATGCCATGTCTCATGTGGTGTGCGCTCAGCGCCTTTAGTTGGCATTCTGTTTTGTAGGTACACTGCTGTGAGAATGGCTTCCCCCCATAGTCTTTTAGGGAGATTGCTATCTGACAGCATACATCTGGTCATTTCCACAAGTGACCTAAATTTTCTCTCTGCAACAGAATTTTGCTCTGGTGTATAAGCTACTGTTGTGATATGTTGAATGCCTTCTTGTTCTAGAAATGTGCGCATGCTTTGTGAAGTGAACTCACCACCATTGTCGGTCTGAAGAACCTTTGGTTTTCTTTCAAATTTATTTCTCACCATGGCTACGTATTTCTTCAGCATGTCTGTGACTTGACTTTTTTCTTTCAGCAAATAGGCCACACAGTATCTAGAGAAATCATCCAAGAATATTAGCACAAATCTGTTATTTCCCAATGATGGGATATTAAACGGTCCACATAAGTCACTGTGTATTAAGTCCAGTACTTTATTACTCCTATTTCCTGTGTATGCAGGAAATGAGGGTCTCACACCTTTTTGAGTAACACAGTCTATGCATTTCTCCATTTTACCAGCATTCTTCCTTACTTGCGCCATATGTGAGGCTTCACCTGAAATGCTCAGTTTATAAACATCATTATGCATAAAAGCTTCAGCATACACTTCATCATTTTTAGAGATTGTGCACTTACTGTTTTCAAAATGAATCACAAATCCCTTCTTATCTAATGTAGATACACTAAGCATATTGCAAACTGCTTGGGGAATATACAAGACATCACTTACAGGAATTTCTTTAACTTCATTAGACACTTTGCATTTTAAGAATCCAATACCTTTTGCTTGGATCTTAGCAGTCCCTGCGTTTGCAGTTTTAAGAATACCTTCCTCTGGACACATTTC
The DNA here is from genome assembly GCF_901765095.1 of Microcaecilia unicolor. Classification (NCBI taxonomy): domain Eukaryota; kingdom Metazoa; phylum Chordata; class Amphibia; order Gymnophiona; family Siphonopidae; genus Microcaecilia; species Microcaecilia unicolor. Next base: position 328,298,163 of record NC_044035.1, read on the forward strand.
CTGAAAGAAATCCTTACAATTGGTTAAATGGCATGTGCTCCCCGAATCCAAAATCCAAGTACTTTCATTTGAATTATTATTTACCATAGTCAAAGATTTTTCTGCCATTAGAAAGCCCTTGTGTTTATCTTTGTCCTTCATACATTTCCTGGTTTGAAAATTCTTTAGTTCCATTGGCTTAGGTGAGCTAGAGGGAGTGTTTTGTGTTTCCTTACACCATTTAGATACATGTCCCTCCTTTCCACATGAGTAGCAAATCAGCTTGCCCTTGGGTGGAGTTTTCCCATGGCTCCGCCTTCCTCTGTTCTTTGCCAAGAAATTTGTTTCATTTCTCTCTGACTTGCTTTGAGAACACATCTCCTCAGAATCATTTATTATGCATTCCTGCCTTAGTTTTGATGTTGCCTGTTCAAAGGATTGCCCTTCAATGGCCTCATTTACAGACCTAAAAACATCAAACTTCTTTGATAGTGAGGTAAAAAGAAATGCTCTTTTCAATGCATCACACATGGGAATTCCAGAAAGTTCTAACTTTTGAAATGAAGACATAAGATGCATAATGTGATCATTACATTTACTTTTATCCCTTAATTTGGTTTCATTCAACTCTGCCAACCAAATTGGTTGCTGCTTTGCATATGTAGTTGCATACATAGTTCTCAGTTTATATAAAATGTCCTTTGGTGTATCTTTTCCCTCCACTAATATGGCTTGTTTCTCTGAGAGAGCTTCCAAAAGCATGCACTTCACATAATAGTTTGCATTGTCCCATTCAGCCATATTTTCAGCTGTTCTGTCTTGGTCTAAGCATATATTTAATCTTTTTGCTCGAAGGAGACATATGAATCTTAATTCCCACTGCCGATAATTAAACTCAGTTAATTTAGGCACCTTGAGAGAATAGAACAATGGTGAATTTCTTCCCTCAGCCATTTTCTTAGCCTTCTGTCTGCTGTGTGGGGGGAGAGAGAGACAGACTGAATCTTTCCTTTAAAACTTAAGAGAAAAATGTGGCCTTTTTTTCTGCCTGGTAATATTTCTCTTCTTTTTCAATTCCTGGACCCTGGGCCCATAACCCTTTTGTTGGATTATTTGTAGTAAATAATTAGCAGATTTTAGTACACACAGCTTCAGCTTTAGAAATGTTAATTTCTTTCTTCATCTCTCTCTCATTCACCCCTGAATAATTCACTGCTGAGTCACTTTAAAGTTGAAGTAACAAAACATCTGTTTACTCACAGTTTGTAGTTAGATTATAATCAGACAGGCTTATATATACATATTATTATACATTTGTATTATCAGCTCCTTCCATGTGCTTAGATGGTAATGGATGCTCACACCACCATAGATCCTCTCAGGTTAGGAGAGATCATGAGCTCCATGTGCTCCATGTGCTGCATGTGCTGTGTCTAACCCCCACAGGAAGTTGCATAGCTGTGTGACCTCTCTAAGTAATTCACATCAGAGGTCACAGAGTAATCACAGAGAAATAATAGGTGACAGGCAATGCATGTAAAATACAATTACATTCCAACAAGACTAGCCAGCTTAGGCACCATGTGGCTTGTTAGCCTGTGTATAGCTTTGCTAGTTCTCTGTGTTTGGTCCTAGTGTTGACTAGCCAGCTTAGGCACCGCTTGGCTTGTTAGCCTGTGTATAGCTTTGCTAGTTCTCTGTGTATGTTCCTAGTGTAGGACTTGTTAGCTTGGGCACAGCTTTGTTGTTAGCTGTGTATAGCTTTGCTAGTTCTCTGTGTATGTTCCTAGTGTAGGACTTGTTAGCTTGGGCACAGCTTTGTTGTTAGCTGTGTATAGCTTAGCTAGTTCTCTGTGTTTGCTCCTAGTGTTAGACTAGCCAGCTTAGGCACCGTGTGGCTTGTTAGCCTGTGTATAGCTTTGCTAGTTCTCTGTGTTTGGTCCTAGTGTTGACTAGCCAGCTTAGGCACCGCTTGGCTTGTTAGCCTGTGTATAGCTTTGCTAGTGCTCTGTGTTTGTTTCCAGTGTATGACTTGTTAGCTTGGGCACAGCTTTGTTGTTAGCTGGTGTATAGCTTTACTAGTCTCCTGAGTTGCTTAGTGTATGTTCCTTGTGTATGACTGGTTTGCTTGGGCATAGCTTTCCTACTAGCTTATGTATAGTTGACTAGTCTTCTGGTGTTTGCCTGCTGGTGTTCCGTGTGTGTTTCTTTTGCTTCTGGAGCTTCAGCCTTTGTTCCTTGACTTGACCAGTGCTCTGAACCTGCCTGCTGCCGGAACCCGGACATTCCCTGCCGGTCTGCCCTGCCTTCGCCTAGGTGCCTGGGGGCACTCCTGGATCCTCATTCCTGCTGTTCCTGCTTGCAAGTTCCAGTTCTGGGTTTTCCTGTAAGTCCTACCAGCTGCCAGAACCTGAGGGCTCAACCCTCGGGGAAAGGTGGTTAAGCGTAGGTGAAGCCTAGGTCCAGTGTGTTCCAGTCCAGCGGGTTCCGGTCCCGTGGGTTCCGCTCCAGTGTGTTCCAGTCCAGTGGGTTTCACTCCTGTATGTTCCAGTCCAGTGGGGCTCTCCAGTGTGTTCCAGTCCAGCAGGCTCCACTCCAGTGCGCACCCGTCCGGTGCATTCCAGTTCCGTGTATTCCTGTGTGGAACTCCAGTCCGGGGTTCCGGTCCAGTTTTGTTTCATCCCTACCTTGGAGGTGATCTTGCTTGCCACTGCCGCTCCACGGTAGTGGCCCACGGACTCACAAACCCAGTGCTCCCGGGGAAGAAGCCTGACAGTATGCCAAGGTCCTCGAGCACACGACAGCATGATTGCACAAATGATCAGACAATGTTCACTTGGAAATGGGAAGGTCACTTGACAGAGCCCCAGCTACAGAGTGCTTGTTGATGATATGTCCAAGTGTAAATTCCCACCAGGATTCCTCCAAACAAGTATAGCCTCCTCCTGGACAAAACTATCACAAATATAGTCGCATTCCAGGAACTCCCTTCCCCCCCCCCAAACATGTGTAGCCCCTGCTCCAGGTGATCTATAGTGGGGTCATTGGGGTAGGAGTGATTCCCAGTTCCTGCTGTCCATACCTGCTCTGATCTCAGAATGGCTGCTGTGACCTCTGGCAGTAGACTTGGAGCACTATTTGTGACTCCCCCCCCCCCGAGACTACCAGGCATAAAAAGGTATGCAGGTGGGGGGGGGGGGATTAATTCAGGAAGCAAAACAGGACCTCTGTTGATTTATTAAGCAACCTGGTCACTATAGAGAATGCTAAGGTCTTTCCCTTCTCTGACACTAATTCCTGTATTTTGTATTAATGTTGTTTACTAGACTATTGTACGCCACATTGAGCCTGCCCATGGGTGGGAATAATGTGGGATATAAATGCCATACATGCCATAAATAAATAAATAAATAAATAATTTAATAAGAGAATGTTGTGGACTTTGTGCATCAGTTTCATTTATATTTAAGTCCTGTTTCTGGTTTCCTGGTTATGATCTTTTGTTGAACATTTTGGAATTTTGAAAGTTTTTCTCTTTCAAAGTGAAGATTTTTCTTCATCAGTGATGAGTTTCCCTGCCACCTAATGCAATGATGTGTGCAGTGGGAAATTCTTGAGCATTACAGTTCTGAGGTCTTTGTTCTTTACCTTTGATTTTTTTTGTTTTTGTTTTAAGACCTAGAGACTGCACCAGTTAATATTTTGGTTGTGAATATTATTGGTGTTCTGACTTTTGCACAGTCTTTTTCTAGTAATATTTGTGATTTCAATTATTCCACTATTGGCTGGATAAATGTCCCAGGAAATGCTGGGGAGGTAAAATTTCTGCCCAATAACCAATTCTTAATTCACAATAGAATATTGCCTCCTATCCCATGACTTTTTAATTTTCTCAGGAGTCTTTCATGAGGAACTGTGTCAAAAGCTTTCTGAAAATCTACATCCACTACATGGCGGAGCAGGTGGGGGGAAGAGGGGTTGGTGGTTGGGAGGCGAGGATAGGGGAGGGCAGACTTATACGGTCTGTACCAGAGCCAGGATGGGAGGCGGGACTGGTGGTTGGGAGGTGGGAAATACTGCTGGGCAGACTTATATGGTCTGTGCCCTGAAAAGGACAGGTACAAATTCAAGGTAAGATATACATATATGTTTGTCTTGGGCAGACTGGATGGACCATGCAGGTCTTTTTCTGCCGTCATCTACTATGTTACTATGTTACATCAACCAGCTCACCTTTATCAACATGTTTATTCACGCCTTCAAAGAAATTGTGTCTTTTACAAGGGCGTGCTGGCATTTATAGTGCACACTAATGATTAGCACATGCTAAATGCTAGAGATGCCCAAAGAAATATATGGACATGTCTAACATTTAGTACATGCTTATTTTTAGCTTGCCCTAAAAATGCTAGCATGCCTTTGTAAAAGGACTCTTAAGCAAATTGGTGAGGTAAGACTTCCCTTGGATGAATCCATGCCGACTCTGAGCAATTAAATCATGTTTTTCTATGTGTTCTGTAATTTTATTCTTTATAATGGTTTCCAATATTTTACCCCGCACTGACGTCAGGCTTACCGATGTTTAATTTTTCGGATCACCCCTAGAACCCTTTTAAAAAATTGGCATTACATTGGTTACCCTCCAATCTTTGGCTACTATGGACAATTTTAATGACAGGTTACAGATTACTAACAGCAGGTCAGCAATTCTGTCCAAGTGATTGACTTCTCTTTAATTTGTTGATTTTACTCAGTACGTCTTTCGGGTTCATCGAGATTTCTGTTAGTTCCTGCACATTATCATCCTTGAAAACCATTTCTGGTTCAGGTAGATCTCTTACATCTTCTTCTATAAAGACCAAAGCAAAGAATTCATTTAGTATCTCCACTATGGCCTTGTCCTCCCTCAGTGCCCCTTTTGCTCCTTTATGATCTAACAGTCCCACAGATTCCCTCACAGGTTTTCAGCTTCTGACATACCTGAAAAAGGTTTTACTATGACTTTTTGTCTCTGGGTTCCAGCGCACTGCTAAACGTTGTTTTAAAAGTCTGCATATAAGGAACTAGTTTAAACAGATAAAAAGTCTGAGGTTCAAAGACACAGAATGGAACATAAGAACATCCAGGGACAGACCGAAGGTCTATCAAGCCCAGCATCTTGTTTCCAACAGTGGCCAATCCAGGTTACAAGTACCTGGCAAGATCCCAAAACAATACAATACATTTTATGCTATTATCTACCCTTCTCCATTGAGAATACTGACCATTTAACTCTACTCTCTGTTTTCTATGTTTTAACCAGTTTTTAATCCAAAATAGAACACTACCTCCTATCCCATGACTCCAGTTTCCTCTGGAGTCTTTCATGAGGTAATTTGTTAAATGCTTTTTGAAGATCCAGATACACAATATCAATGGGCTCACCTTTATCTACATGTTTGTTCACCCTTTCAAAGAAATGTAGTAAACTGGTGAGGCAAGAGTTCCCTTTACTAAATCCATATTAGCTTTGTCTCATGAATCCATGCTTTTGAATATGCTCTGTAATTTCTTTTATAATAGTCTCTTCCATTTTGCCTGGCACCAACGTCAGGTTCACCGGTCTATAATTTCCTGGATCACCTCTGGAACCTTTTTAAAAAATCAGTGTTTCATTAGCCACTCTCCAGTCTTCTGGTACCATGCTTAATTTTAAAGATAAATTACATATTACTAACAATAGTTCTGCAAGTTCATTTTTCAATTCTATCAGTACTCTGGGGTGAATATCATCTGGTCCAGGTGATTTGCTACTCTTCAGTTTGTCAAATTGAGCCATTAAATCTTCCAAGTTTATAGAGATTTCATTCAGTTTCTCCACCTCATCAGCTTTGAATACCATTTCTGTCACCGGTATCTCTCCCAAATCTTCCTCAGTGAAAACCGAATCAAAGAATTAATTTAATCTCTTCACTATGGCTTTGTCTTCCCTGAGGCCCCTTTTACCCCTTGATCATCTAATGGTCCAACTGATTCTTTTGCCTGCTTCTTGCTTTTAATATAACTAAAAACGTTTTTATTATATGTTTTTGCCTCCAACTCATATTTTTTTCAAAGTCCCTCTTTTCCTTCCTTGTCAGCGCTTTACATTTGACTTGTTATTCCTTATGATGTTTCTTATTATTTTCAGTCGGACCCTTCTTCCATTCTCCAAAGGATTTTCTTTTAGCTCTAATAGCTTCCTTCACCTCACTGATGCATTTTTAGAAAAGTTTCAGGGTGGCTCCTGTTTCCTGTTTCTTTGTCATAGAGTATTCTTGAAATTCTTTCTCCAGCTTTATCAGATTGGTATGCAGATGTATGGATTCTAAAAGTGTCACTAATGGCTAACTATACAAGGGCATGTTGGTACGTAATGGCAAATCAAAGGTTGTCTTTTCATGGCCAATTAGGCTCATGACAGAGCCAGATGATGTGCGGCATATGCAAATGACAATTCCTTAATGCTAGGCTTGACTTCTCTTGTTTAGATTGAGGTATCTTCCAAGGTTATTATTATGGATGTCTGTATCTCTTCAGTAGGAAAAAAGCTGTTGAAGCAGATACGGTTTGAAGATAAAACAAGAACTTTATTAGTAGTTAAATTAAAATGATGCTCAACACAGTCATGTTTCACCCAGCATGGGCTGCTTAAGGGGCAAAACATACTGTAAGAGAAATAAACCCAACAGGTCCAATACTCAAAGCAATTTAGCTGGTCACTGACAAGTTTAATCGATTGGTAGGGGATAGCCACTAATATTCAGTGGCAATTAACCAACTAAATGCTGCTAGTACCGAACACAAAACCAGCTATGTTGGGGCAATCCAGGAGAGTTCAGGGAGTGGAGTCAGCATTTGGCCGCTTAAGGGATGATATCCTACCGTATATTTTGCCCCTGAAGTAGCCCATGCTGGGAGAAACACAGCCATGTCGGGTATCATTTTAAGTTAACTAATAATAAACTTCTTGTTTTATTTTCCAACCACGTCTGCTTCAATTGTTTATTTCTTCCTAGAACTAGCAGACTGCCTCCCTGTCTGTTTTTCGGATATATCTATTCAGTGTCAGAGTTTTAAACAAAGGAAAAGTATAGGTGTAGTCTCAAAGCAGACAGTCTATCTGGGGCCTATCCCAGAATCTTTTGCTTCTAAGACTCCATCTTCTTCGGTTCATGAAGCATGCAGTCCAATAAATGAGGCCTACACTGTGGTTCCTATAGGGATATCCACCTCCTTGAACACTGGTGCCCAAACTTAAGAATATAAGATTAGACATACTGGGTCAGACCAATGGTCCATCTAGCCCAGTATCCTGCTTCCAAAAGTGGCCAATCCAGGACTCAAGTACCTGATGGAAACCCAAATAGTAGCAACATTCCATGCTACCAATCCCAGGGCAAGCAGTGAGTTTCCCCATGTCTGTCTCAGTAGCAGACTATGGAATTTTCCTCCAGGAAGTTGTCCAAACCTTTTTTAAACCCAGATGTGGTAACCGCTGTTACCACATCTTCTAGCAATGAGTTCCAGAGCTTAACTATTGAGTGAAAAAATATTTCCTCCTAATTATTTTAAACATATTTCCATGTAATTTCATTGAGTGTCCCTTGGTCTTTTTACTTTTTGAAAGAGTGAAAAATCGATTCACTTTTACCCATTCTACACAACTCAGGATTTTGTAGTCTTCAATCTTATCCCCCACCAGCAGTCTCTTTTCCAAACTGAGGAGCCCTAACCTTTTTAGCCTTTCCACTATATCAGAGGAGTTCCATCCCCTTTATCATATTGGTAGGTCTTAATTAATCTGTTCCTAATTCTGCTATATCTTTTTTGAGATACGGCGACCAGAATTGAGCACAGTACTTAATCCTGTTTGATGTTTTGGCCGCCACACTTTCTTTGTACCTTAGCATGATCTTCATGCCATTCTGCCCGATATTTAGTGCTATTTAACCAGTCGAAATGGATGCTGACTGGTTAAATAGTGCTTAACTAGCTATCTGTCGATATTCAGTGGAAGATAACTGGCTGTCCTCCGCTGAATACCTGTGGTTATTAGCTGGCGGATAACCGGTTATATCATGCGATATAACCGACTGTCCGCCAATTTTTAAACCAGGCTTGGCAGTTGTATTTGGCCATGTTAAACCCTGGTATATCTTCAGCCTGTTTAAAGATAGCTGGGCTATATCTGAATATCAACATAGCTGTCTGTCTTCAAACCAGCTGAACCCCCCCCCCCCCCCCCCCACAGATATTCAATGCAGATCACCAGAAACTGCCTGGCATTGAATATCCGGGTTCATCTCGGACCATGGTCTGAATGTCTGGACCAATGTTTTTGCTACTTGTCTCTTCTGGTAGCTTGGAACCTTCCTGTCACTGTTTCTTTATTTTGTTGATTTCACATATAAAAAAAGTATTGTCCCAGAAGCTATGTTTAGCTTCCTTGTGATGACAGTACGGGAAACAATGCAGATGAATACATAGGTTGCATTATAATCTTCCTTCAAACAAGGGGCCCTAAGTCATCTCATATAATCTTTCTGGCAGTACAACAGAAATTATGCTCTTGCTGTCAAATTTTACTGGACAAGCAAGTCTATGGATACACTTGGATGCTTCTTCATGAACTTCTAAATGGGATCATTTGCCAACAATACTCCAATCCTGAACTAACCCTTTTAAGGGGGAAGTTATCAATGTGAGTTACTATTAAGATGAATTAAGATGGATATATACAACTCATGCTTTCTTAGTACAGGTCATATTTATGCAATGGCATTAATAACTGGGGTTAACAGCAAAATAAACCATTTTAATGGTAGCCAACATAGATAACTTTCCCCTTAATGTCTATTTTCTCCATACTTTAAAGATTATTGGTGGAGGTGCAATTATAAAGGCCTAGACCATGCAGTTCCACTGCTGGTAATATTTAATGTAAAGAATTAATCTTAATCTACAGATGTTTGAGGTGTGGAGACTCTTTTTTCATCTGTGGATTACAAAAGAAATAAACAAGGCCATTTGGTGATGGTGTCCAGCACAAGAAAGTACCCCACTCCTTCCTCCCTTCCTCTGGCCAGGTAATTGAAAGACAATGAGTCATGCAATTCACTGCTTAGGATGAATGTGTTTAAGGAGGCTAACTGGAGAATTTTAGGTTGCTGAACTAATTTCCATGTGAAGGGGGCAAGGTAACTGGCAGAGGAGAGAGACAAGATTCTGTGGTCAGGACAGGAAAGGAGAATGACATATCGCAGGGGTAGGGTCTGTGAGAACGGAATCCTGACTCTTTTGAAGTAAGATAAAGATTGTTTTACCAAGGGTATGTTTATTTTTGTTACATTTGTACCCCGTGCTTTCCCACTCATGGCAGGCTCAATGCAGTAGGCAATGAAGGGTTAAGTGACTTGCCCAGAGTCACAAGGAGCTGCCTGTGCCGGGAACCGAACTCAGTTCCTCAGGACCAAAGTCCACCACCCTAACCACTAAGCCACTCCTCCACTCATTATCTAACAAAAGGACTGAATGTATCTTTTGAGGAAATGCAATTTTTTTAATGTACCTTTTGGCAATTGTAGCAAACAAATGACATATCCTGTATGATGTATTCCTGAAAAAGAACAGTTCTTTGGGCTGAGAAACCCTATATAAATGCCTGCTCTGAAAGGCGGGGGGGGGGGGGGGGGGTTGAAAATATTTCTCAGTGTCTTAACAGACTAAGGAATATACGACCATTTCCATGGCTCCTCCCTTTTTGTTTATGTTCCCTCACTACCCTGTTCCTAATATTCTATTATTTCTTATTTTTCATGTTCTTGGGTAAGAAGAAACTTTGGTAATGTGAGAAGCTTCTCTTGTTTATAGTTGTTTTTGGTACTTCTCAGGCCGGTGGTCCTAAGAAACCAGTTGGGGAATTTGTATGGGTTCGGTGTTGGGTTTTGGTTCTGAGACTCAGCACTAACAGGCCCAAACAAGATGTTGACTTTTCCTGCCAATTCTGGCTCTGCTTTTTCCCTTTTCCTATGCTCTGGAATCTTTATTCCGCTGTTCATGCCATTTTGTCCCTCTCACGATGGCTTGGAGCCATCATGCCACTGTTATTGCCCTTTGCCTCTCTTTTGGTGCCATGTGATCTTAATGGTAATGTTTCCTCAGAGGCAAATGCCTATTAGCAAGTTTGATTAAAATGGATGGAAAACTTTGCCCTTTGACTTTAATGAATCCCATTGAACCAAATGACTCAAACAATTTGGAATGTGAAAATGAACTAAAAGGGCAACCTACACAAACTAAACCTGACAATGAGACTACTTGGGTAAAGGTTAGAACATAAAAATAGCCATACTGGGTCAGACCAATGGTCCATCTAGCCCAGTATCCTGTTCCCAACAGTGGCCAAGACAGGTCACAAGTCAGTTAAGTCAGACTGCACAAATAGCTATCTTAAAGTTTGTTCATTTACAGCAGTGGCGTAGCCAAGGGTGGGCCTGGATGGGCCTAGGCCCACCCACTTTGGGCTCAGGCCCACCCAGTAGCAGCACACCTATGATGTGTCTGGCAAGGATCCCCAAGCCCCACCAGCTGAAAACTCCCAACAACTGTCCCTCCTGCATACCAGCCTTCCCTCTGATGTATTCCCACCTATGCGGAAACAGGAAGTTGCATCAGAGGGAAGACTGTGGGGCCAACATGAGCAGTGTGTATTAGTTGCTGCTCGCTGCAGGTGAAAATCTGCTATTTAAAAGGTATATGGGGTAGGGGGGATGTTTGAGAGACCATATGGCATGCAGGCAAGAGAGTGAGAGACCAAATCACTTGTGGGACAGGGCGGAGTTCTTTTGCCCACCCATCTTGGGTCCAGGCCCACCCAAATGTGGATGTCTGGCTACGCCCCTGATTTACAGACTCATTTTCAGAGCACATACTGGCAGATATTCAGTTCATGGGAGGCAGGCCAGCTAAGCCCTGCGATCAGCGTTAAGTCCAGATATTCAATTCCGGGCCATTTCTGATGAGCAACAATGAACATCCATTTTTTTCCAGTCAGCTTAAACTTAAGCTGCCGAGTCAATATTCAGTGCTGGCCAGTCAAGTTTACAGCGGAGTGGACTGATTTGACCACCAAACTTAGCCGACAATGTGCTGATTATTCACAGCAAGCCGGTTATATAGCATGATATAGCTGGTTAGCCGCTATCTGCCAGATTCTATATATCACGCCTTAATTTCTCTGTGGAAATTGAAGCATATTCTATGACAATGTACACAACTTAATTGGATAACTAGCTAATCAGCGCTGTCAAATGGATGTTAACAAGCAATTATCAGTACTAATTGGCATTAAGATTTACGTGCAGAACTCACTAAGCATATTCTGTAATGTGGTGCGTGTAAATTCTAAGTCACATAGTTGAAAAGGGGACATGGCTATGGGTGGGACATGGGCATTTGTAAACTCTATGCGCATTGTTATAGAATGCACCTGCTCTGCGCCTAATTTAGATGTTGGGATTTACACCAAATAAAAGTGGCATAAATGCCACGACTAAATTTGGTCTTGTGGAGAGGCGTTCAGCATAATTCTATGTACTGTGTGGAAATTTAAGCCTATTCTGTATAATTTAGATGTACTTTAGAGAATACGCCTAGGTGTATTTTTTTTCTACGTGGAATTTTCAGGCACCATATATATATCTTTCCCTACGTCCTAAATGCTAATATGTAGAGACAATAACTGTTATCTCATGCTGAATATTAACACTTAGCTGGTTAAGTACTATTTAACTGGCCAGGAGCCATTCCTGGCTAGATAAATATCGCTGAATTGGCCAGATAGACTTACAAAGTTACATATGTTACCACGTAACTTTATAAGTCTATGAGCTTTGAGACTGAGCACCTTGACTACAGGAGATTATGTGAGCTGACATAACCAGATAAATAGGCTGAATACATGGTTATATTTAAAGGAAAAATATATTCCCTTAACTGAACCAAACATCAGGCCACAGACTCGGTCCCATTGTATTTCACTCTATTTTTCTTTAGGATACTGCATATCTTAAGCTGCCTTAAACCATTGATTTGGCATCTGAGTATGAGGCTTACAGTATTACGTTAACAGCAGGAGTCAGCATAGGAGAAAGACGTGTAAATAATGGCACTAGTACTATGGAAACAAAACATGTCTTATGACAATGGACCCAGAGTTCATAATTATCTCTTATTTACTGATAAGCTACAAGGACCATATTTAACTAATAGAAAAAGGGTTCATTTACAGAGATACAATATACAACAGAAGTGTAAGCAGAGGTCAAATCAGAATGTAAAACTTCCTAATATAAATATACTGAATGATAAAATAACTACGCACACAGTGAATCAATGTTATTGCCCGCACAATCAATACACATCAATGTTTCATCTATGTGTATGCTGTATGCGAGAGGAAAAACCTCATACTGCTGTGGCAACACTGGGTTAACTTTAACCCCCCCCCCCCCCCCATTTTTGTTTATAGTAAGCACACAGTAAAAAGTAATCATGGGTAAAAACCTCTCATAATGTTAACAGCTCATGTAACGTGGTAACGCAAAATAATTTATGACCACTTATCTTGATGAAGCTGTGCTTCGCTGCTCTACATGTACGTTCCCAAAGTGAGGTCCCGACGGACCCGTTTCGCTATCACTTTATCAAGGGTCCTCACCTTGTAACCTGTGTCCTGGGAGCTGTGATTTCATGCGAATGATAAAATAAGCAGATGACAGATTGAGCAACACACACTTCCTACTATAAAAGTTGCCTAAATCCTAGCGTGATCACAAATGTAGAATAAAACAAAGGCGTACAACCTCAATCTGTTGATATCTGGTTGCTAGCAATGCAGGCAGGTGGCAGGAATATTCTCAGTTGATGAGCTTAGTCCTTATAGTGATATTTTTAGTGTTCTGGATGAGTGTGCACTTTTTCAGGTGCATCTTTTATATAGAAATATATCAGAAATATTCTTCAAATTACAATAGCAACTTGATTGGTTTGTGCCCAGTTGTTAGAGATATGGTAACCACAAGAATGTCTTTGAATATCCCCCAATTCTTGAGGCTCCAAGCAGTCAGGGGCTGAACCAGACAAATGTCCTTGCCCAAAGTTACTGCATCCCTCTGGATGGAAGACCAAAGAGAACACTCCTCTGCACAAACGAAGAATAGCAAATGGCCTTCATCAAGAGTCTGAGTATCAACCAATTGTATATCTTTGGCAACTCTATGGTATGACATCATAACAGCAACTCTTTTCAAGTGCAGAGTCCATCAGCAAATTAAATGTCAGAGTAACTTGCTGGCGATACAGGGAACTAGTGTATATCATCAATACACAAACTACGTGGTCAACTGGAAGCTACTCAGCAAGGAATTGGTTGATACTCAGATTCCTGATGAAAAGAGTTTTATTGACACCTTGATAAACTGTATGGTGTGAATTCATCGCCTTCACTGTGTTTGGTATGCATCTGGAAGGAGCCAGATGGGTCACTGGATAAACAGAATTAGGGTCATGGCCAACAATTTTTCTTATATGCAAGGCAGACATGTCCAGGCAAGTCTTCCAGGGTCATGGCCAACAGTGTTTCTTAGATGCAAGACAGACATGTCCAGGCAAGTCTTCCAGGGTCATGGCCAACAGTGTTTCTTAGATGCAAGACAGACATGTCCAGGCAATCTTCCAGGCACAGTACAAAGTGCAGTATGATGCTATCACTAAGCCACCATTGCGGATAGAAAAACGGCAAAAGTCTGTGATACACTGAATATATTATGGTCGGGGAAGGGAGTTACCTCCCATATGAGGCAATATTTAAAGTGTTTCCTATGTCTAACCAGCTATAGTTATCTTCTTTAGCTCTCAGATTAATTTCACAGGGGAGCTTCCATGAATTACTACAACACTTTATTTTTAAATAACTCATAAAAATCGCTTACTGATCTCCAACACAATGAAATCCTTACATAAGTAATTTTATTGATATTGTGATTAGTATTAACTGTCCTATTGCAAACTATGGGCCCATTTTACCATGCTGTGGTAAAAGGGGGCCCATGGTAGCGTCAATGTGTGGGCTTGCCACAGTGGGTAGAAGACGTATTGTTTTAAAGGAAATGGCCATGTGGCAAGTTAACCACTTGCCTTGCTATTTCCCGGGAGATCCCTTACCACCCTCCTGGGCAATGCATGGCACTGTCTGATTACCACCGGGTAAGACCGCGGAGCAGAACATTTTTAAAAAAATGGCATGGCATACCGGAAGTGGCACATGGAGGGGGCAGGCACTACCTCTGGGCTCCTGCGGGAGCCCAGTGGTAGGGCCTGATTGGAGTACACCTACGTTGTACCTCGGCGTTTTAAGAGGGCCCCTATATTAGGCATTGTTAGGCAGGCAATAAAAATGTAAAGTACAACAATGAACTTGTTATATATTAAAAATAGTGGGCTAAATACAACAAATCCTCATATTTCTTTGCACAGTCTACTTTGTTGCATGATCAAAACTTAGAATAAAAGACACCTATGAAAATATAAAAGGACTTTCTATGCAATCTTTGCAACTAGTTTTCAGCATTTACTTGCAGTCTGTCATATTGAACGGCAACCTGTGACTTGCTTTGCTTGGTGATCCTGTAGAAAGAATGCATTATTATTTTTTTTAAATGAGAGAGATTTTGAAGGAATACATTTCTTCCATTAAGGAACTATGTATTAAACAATACATATTATACGTTGGTTGTGGCGTTCCAGATAGAGGCAAAAGAGCTCTGTGTTAATATAATAAGGACAATTAAAGGGCACTCAGTGCAATTATAAAAAAATGTATAGTTTTATTTTCTCATTACATTGGTGTTTTTGTCCCTCCCAGGGCCCTCTTCAAATGTAAGTTATAAAATAAATTGGGGAGCATGTTCTATGTGTGTATTTCCCACAGCTACTTGAAAAAAGAAATAATACAACCAGTTTCACCTTGAAAAATTCTCTTTATTAATTTCAGTTTTGAAGTAAACCAATTTAATTAGCCCAACAAACACCAGTTATTCATTCTGCTATTCATTAATGCTGAGTTCTCAATGCAACTGAAGAATTTTGCTGTGTTTGCTGTATGCTCAGTTCATCACTAGTTCAAGTTTCAGATGACTGTTTTTATTTCCTCCCATCGCTGTTGCTCATTAGTAAAGATGAATTAAGGGGTGACAATTATAATCCTGTTGGAGATGATACACTGTGTAATGATTTTCCGTATTATACGTAATGCTAAACTCTTCAGGAAAGGGGGCACTCAGTATTTGTGGAGAATCTTTCCATTGTCTCCTTCATCATATATAATCCATCCACTTGTGGGAGTCTTTGATTTTTTGGGGGGGAGGGGGAAGGATAGGGCAGGGACAAAATTATATTTAAGGCCCAGGCGTAAAGGTTAAATAATTTTATATCAAGCTAAAATTGTATTCCAATAGGTTTTTTATTGATGCAATCTGAAGTGGATACATTGGTGCAAGGGGGCAATAATTTTTAGGATAATCACAGCTAGGTCATTACATAAGCCCCCTAATTCTATGAACTTGTTTATGCTTAGCGTACAAAGCTTAGGGGGTCTTTTAATAAGGTGCACTAGCGTTTTTTGCATGCACTAATATTTAAGGCGCTAAACTTTAGCAATGTCCATATATTCCTATGGACGTTGCTAACATTTAGCAAGCTTTAGTAAAAGAGGTCCTTAATTAGCTGCTAATTGGCATTAGTGACCAATTATTGGCTATAATTGGCCTTGATTGACACTTATTAGCAGTTACACACATAACTGCCATTAGATGGTATTCTACAAATTGTGCACAGAAGGGGGCATGTGTGGGTAAGGGGCATTCCTAAAATGTATGTGCATGGGTTATAGAATACTAGCACTCGCATGCCTAACTGGTGTTAAACAGCCATTGATCTAGCATAAGTGCTTGCGCCTAAAGTTAGACGCACAAATATGGACTTATAATTGCCATTATACACTATGTTCCGGCAGAGTAGAGGGAGAGAGGGGAGTGAGGCGCCACCGCTGGGTGGACCTGAGCCAGGAATGGATGGGCCTGTGCCCACCCAGGCCCATTTGTAGCTGTGCCACTCTAACAGCATTACATGACATCAGGAGTGACACAAAGACCACAGGGCATCAAAATAGGACAAAGGGCACAAAAAGTGGCAAGAAGGCTCTAATCTACCATGAGATGCGTAAAGTGGAACAAACAGTGGAATGAAGGCCCTCAAGGTATCAGGAAAGGAGCAAAGCACCACCAACATTAGCAGGAAGATATCAAGGCACCAGAAGAGGAGCAAAGTCAGGAAAACACTGGCAAAACCTCAAAGCAACAGATGAGAGATAAAGTGGCCTCAAACATCAACAGTGCTCTTTTCTGTTTATTTTTATCAAGTCTGTTTATTCTGTACCATGGAGTCTTACATTCCTCTGACACACAAATTCAATCAGTGCTTAACCCCCTCTGTATATGAGCTGTGTGTGTGTGTGTGTGTGCTTTTGCCTTATCTCATTTTCTAAGCCTGATCATGTTCACCCCTTTCCTCTAAAGACTACATCTTCCCTCTGAAATCCAAGAGAGAAATAGCACTGCTCTCAGATTCATCATCTATGGAACTGGAAGTGAGACCTGAGTAGACTTATATGGCTGCTTTTTAGTAAGTTTTCAACATCTTCCTTGTCCCTTTCCAAAGTAGTTCTGTTCTGCCTGCAAGAGCCACCTTTTTCCTTCACTCAACATGTAATTAAACTCTGGAATTCGTTGCCAGAGAATATGGTAAAAGCGGTTAGCTTAGCAGAGTTTAAAAAAGACTATTATTAAATTGTAGTTGGGGAAATTCCACTATTTCTGGGATAAGCAGTATAAAATGTTTCACACTTTTTGGGGATCTTCCCAGGTACTTGTGACCTGGACTGGCCACTGTTGGAAACAGAATGCTGGGCTTGATGGACCTTTGGTCTGTCCCAGTATGGCAATACTTATGTACTTATGGGTTTTAAAAAAGTTTGGACAAGTTCCTGGAGAAAAAGTTCATAGACTGCTATTGAGATAGATATGGAGAAGCCATTGCTTGCCTTGGGATTGGTATTTTATTCATTTATTCATTCAATCATTCCCAACATTTGATATACCGCTAAAAGGCCTTCAGATAGGTGACTAAGCATTTTAAATAATCATTAAATATGTAGAAAAGAGGAAAGAGACTAAACTGTTTACATAATAATTAAACATATAGAAAGGAAGAGAAAGAACAGTTACAATCATGTCATAGCATATATACATAGTAGATGATGGCAGAAAAAGACCTGCACGGTCCATCCAGTCTGCCCATGACAAACTCATATGTGTATACCTTACCTTGAATTTGTACCTGTCCTTTTCAGGGCACAGACCATATAAGTCTGCCCAGCAGTATTTCCCGCCTCCCAACCACCAGTCCCGCCTCCCATCACCGGCTCTGTTACAGACCGTATAAGTCTGCCCTCCCCTATCCTCGCCTCCCAACCACCACCCCCTCTTCCCCCCCAACTGCTCCGCCACCCAATTTCAGCTAAGCTTCTGAGGATCCATTCCTTCTGCACAGGATTCCTCTATGCATATCCCACGCATGTTTGAACTCCACATTAAGAAAAGCAAAGAGAGAAAAGATGAGTTGAGACGGATTGTTTAAAGGCAGGGCAGGAGGGTTGATTCTGGATATGCAGTGGGAGGTCATTCCAAGGTTTGGGTCCAACATAGCAGAAAGCTGAATGATGGGAGGAGGACAGACAAAGCTAAATGGGGGGAAGGTAGGATCAACAGATTATTGTCATCAGAGTAGAGGCTGCAAAGAGGTGTGTAGGGAATCATGTGTTTATGAAGGTAGGCGGGGGCAGAGGGGGACCTAGCATTGTAAACCATGAGGAGAATCTTAAACATAATTTGGGCATAGACAGGTAACCAGTGTTCGGAACAGAGAAGCGATGTGACATGGTCTAACTGGTGGGCATTGTGGAATAATTTGACGGAGATAATAGATTGGAGTAACTGAAGATGTTTAAGGGAAGAGAGGGGAAGGCCGACATACAGGGAATTATAATAGTCCAGGTGGGAGATGACAAAGGCTAGGATAAGGGGGCGGAGGAGTGAGATGGGAAAAATAGGAAGAACTGAACGCAGCCTGTGAAGGGCAAAGAATGATGACCAAAGGATAGAGTCAATCTGGGGCTTGAAAGTAAGGAGAGAATCAAAGGCCACGCCCAGAATTTTAACTGCATCTTTAAAAGGAAGAGAGACATTATTTACTAATGGTGGAGGGGAGGGGGGGCACTACCAGAACAAAGGAAGAAGGTAGATTCACATTTTGCTGTGTTTAAAGAAGATTGTTAGTAAGCCAGGTGGACACTTGTGACAGGCAGTTATTAAGCTGAAGGATGGAAGAAGCATCAGTGATCCTGCAGAAAATCTGAATATTGTCTGTATAGCAGAACAGGGTACAAGCGTGATCTTGGACAATAGTAAGGAAGGAGAACAAGAAGCATGGTTGAGCACGGTGAGTGAAAGGATAGAACTTTGAGGGATGTGAGGGGAAGAGAGGAAGTAGAAGAGCACTGGAAGGAGAGCTGATAAGTGACATTCAGAGAGATAGCTAGAGAACGAGTGATCCCAATGGAGTGAAGACATTAAAGCAGAAGCTACTATTTGGGTTTCTGCCAGATACTTGTGACCTGGATTGGCCACTATTGGAAACAGGACCCTGGGTAGTCTGACCCAGTATGGCTATTCTTATGTTCTTATGACAGGTCCACCTGGGACACTTACAGGCCAATTCTCAGAACTCCCATGTAAAGCCAACAGTGCAGATCCCATATCGCCAGAACAGCGCACAAAAATAGCTCTCCAATGCTCAAAGGAAATGATATTTAAATGACATATCCACTGTAAAAGTGAAACAAAGTGGAGGAACGCGCTTGGTGCATGCCCAGAATTTTGCAGAAACACAACTCTTCTGAACATACGCTATGCAAACCTGGCCACAAAGCACAAATCAGTGCCTCTCTTCTACACCTTTAAATATAATCTTTTCCATATTTTTTTTTACTTGTAAGGCTTTTATTTAAGCACAGAAAACAGGTGCCAATGTGTGCTTTCACTTTCAGGTTTGCTCGGACTCTCGCACATTTGTTTCTCAGTACCGGCACTTTACAGGCTTCCACGAGCTTTCCTTGGCTTCCAAAAGAAATCAAAACTGGCAGATTCTAAATTGGAAATCAAAAGAAATTCTTTCTTCAAACCTTCCACAGCCAGCTCCGAACTGGCATTATTTTTTCCAGTGGTAACAGCAGGGTTTGTTTGTGCTTTGTTCCCTGAGCTTTGGGAAGGCCTAACAAATGATGTCATTAACATATGTTTGAGTACATTTAAACATTTAAGCCATCTTTATTCCTGTTCTAATGCCCTCTGAGCATTCCACACAGATTTCTAGGCGTACTTTTCCCCCGCGCTAGTTGGCCTTGTAGGTTTTGAGAATCAGCTTGTTAGATAGCAAGAGCCTTATTTCTGCTTCATTGCAAGAGCGATCACAAGAAAAGATTTATGTCTCCACTTTCTCTCTCTCTATTTAAAGGGGCCTGGTAGTTTCCTCCTACTCTTTGTGCTTCTAATGATGCTGTAAGAACTCATTCACAACTGTCCGGGATTTTGTTTCCCATTTTAAAATGTAGTAATTGCAATGATAGCTCTTAGTCAGGGTTCACATATCTCTATTTTTTTTTTTTCTGGAGCCTGGTAGCATCCATCATGAATCTGGCTATTAGATGTCACCACTGTGTGCAGTGGTTGGTTTTTATTTCTAGCTCCCACCTCCCCCACCCCCAGGGCTGTAAAAATGCTGCCTCTGAAAAATCCGCAACCCTCAGCAAAGGGTTCAGGAATCAGATTTAGGTTTGCTGCTTTGTTTAAGGGAGTATTTGTTAATGTCTTGTTTACAGTTGTAGACCCTTATGGCAATTATGCTATAGCCAGATAAAATGGCTACATATTTTATTCCCTCTTAGCACATATCACAGCATTTTAGCATGGATCAATGGCCAAATATGTGCCTAACTAGACAGAGTGGCAAATAAAATTAATTAAATAATTCCATATACTGCAAGGAAGGCCTGTGCTTTATTTTATCGTGTTAGTGAGCAAACGAACAAAAGGGGCTACGCAGTGATACATATGGAATAGACAGCTGTAAAGGTTAAACAATAAGGCTGTGCTTTTTATTGTTTTAGTGACAATAATGATGATTAGAAAACAGATGAAAGTCATCATTTATTTAGTGAGTTTATCAAAGATGAGCTCAGCCTGCTTAATAAATAAAATTTGTTCCTCTGAACTGGGAACATTCAAGTGTATCAGTATTATATCTATGCGTAAATAGATTTTAATAATTTACACACCAGAAGAATATTTTAACAGCCTTCTTAAAAATGTCCCCCCTTTAGTTCAAAGAACACATTTAAATATCTTTCATCTGCTATTCTGGGAGGGAGAATCAATAAATAAAAGGAATTTTTACTGTTTTGATGCTATAATTAAATTCACTTTGGGGGCCCTTTTATCAAACTGCTGTAAAAGGTGTCCTCAGTGTGCCCTTACGCTGGTCTATCCCGCGTGCTGAGGCCATTTTTACTGCAGCAGTAAAATGTCCGAAAATTCTATTTTCTGTATTAACTAGCTGTTAAGCCCATTAAAACGGGCGAGTATTGGTCTGTTCTATTTTCACGTCTAATTCCCTCCCTCCCTCCCAGCTCCAAGGCCCCATTCCCTCCCTCCCTCCCTCCCTCCCAGCTCCAAGGCCTTCCTTCCTCCCTCCCGGCTCCAAGGCCCCCCTCCGTCCATCCCTCCCAGCTCCAAGGCCCCCTCCTTCCGAGGCCTCCCTCCCTCCAAGGCCCGTCTCCTTCCGAGGCCTCCCTCCCTCCCTCCGAGGCCCCCCTCCTTCCGATGCCTCCCTCTGAGCTCCAGTCCCCCTCCCTCTGAATTTTAAAAGTCATCATACCTCGACGGGTTACAGCGGCAGGCAGCAGCAGTGAAAATCGTGCGAGCTGTGCGCTTCAGGAGCCTTCCTTTCTCTGTCTCAGCTGTGGTCCCGCCCTCATTTCCTGTTTCCGCAAGGGCGGGACCACAGCTGAGACAGGGAAGGGAAGGCTCCTGAAGCGCCGAGCAGCTGGCACGCTTTTCAATGCTGCCGCCTGCCGCCATAACCTCGTTGATGTAACTTAGATGACTTTTAAAATTCAGAGGGACGGGGACTGGAACTGGACGGGCAGTCGGGGTGGAGTTCAGGTGTGCTGCGCGGGGCTCCCTTGAGCGCGAGGTCTTATGGGGTTGCCTTGCCCTAAGACTGGCCCTGCTCGCCCCACCTCTGGACTGTTGCTGTCTCAACATTCGGGCTCTACTGCGCATTTGCGGGTGAGTCGGTCACTTGTCATTTATACAGATTGATGGCCAGGCTCTAAGCGGCCGTTTTACTAAGGCACGTAGGCACCTACATGCATACAACACGTGTCAAATTAGAATTATCGCCCGGCTACCGCATGCCCTGGGTGGTAATTCTAATTTTTAAGCGTTTCCGATATGCGTGGCAGAAAATATTTCTTATTTTTTTCTGCGCGGCACTAACCAGGCAGTAATCGGCAGTGTACGTGCTGACAATTACTGCCCGGTTAATGAGTGAGACCTTACCACTAAGTCAATGGGTGACGGTAATGTCTCAGGCCCAAAATGGACATATGCCAATTTTTATTTTGCCGTACGTCCATTTTCAGCCAAAAAAAGAGGCCATGTTTGCAGGCTTGCTGAAAAATGGACCTGCGCTCATCCAATACACACGTGCCTACACCAGCGCAGGCGTGCCTTAGTAAAAGGGCCCCACATTTTCACATTAGCATGTGAACCCCATCATACATGTCAGACCTAATTGACTTACCAGCATGAAATATCAAACGTTCATCACGTACCTTCCTAAACCTCCACTACCCCAATTGCAGAGAACTCAAATAAAAATCATTACCCGCATCTACCTTCACACACCTCTGCGCAAAATCATGGAATAAACTACCGAATGCTATAAAAACAGCACGTGACTTCATAGCCTTCCTGAAGTTATTGAAGACGCACCTGTTTGAAAAGACTTACAATAAGAATCCTCCTTCATGACTTGATTCCATTCTATATCTAAACCAACTAATACTGATCCCTTCTAATTTGATTATGTTAATCATATTATCACTATTGGTCATTATATCTTACCTGTTTTTATTTTGTGTTATATAAATCATTCTACTGACCTATTTACCAAATTTCTTACACAGTAATATGTTAAATTAGACCAAACCCTTACTTAATTTATGATTATACCTTTTGCAATATAATGTAAGACACATTGAGCCTGCAAATAGGTGGGAAAATGTGGGGTACAAATCCAGCAAATAAGTAAATAAATAAACCTCTACTGCCACTTATTTTGTAAGCTGTAAAGACTCACATACTAACCCTATGCCGATTGGTTAGTATGTGGCAATGTACTTACGCTAACCAATTAGCGCAGAACGCACCTACTCTCTGCCCTCTAACCCATCCCCAGCTCTAAAAAATAAAGTCTATTTTTAAGTGTGTAGAAAGGGCATGGAGAGTGCAAAATTACTGTGGAGCACCTGAGCACACCCCAAGGTAAGCACTTCTTTTTTTTTTTACTGCGGTAAGCATGCGCTAATGCTTACAACAGCTTAATAAAAGGACTCCTTTATTTATTGATATTCTGTCTTATATTGTAAGCTTTGATCTCATTGGATTTGTAGGTATAATCATTAAATTGTACCACACAAATAATAGTGAATCATATTACGGAAAAATAGAGTTAATGAATATTTATTTAAATGTTCATTGCTGGGTTTTGATGAAGAATAGGGAACTTGTAATATTTATCTACCTAGGATGGAAGACAACTAGAGAGGGAGATAACCTCCTAGCAGAAGCGTGGCCAGGTTTTGATGTCAGTTTCTCACTGACGCCTATTTGTAAAATAGGCGTCTGTGAGAAGCTGAAGGGCTGATCTGTATAAATCCATTTGAGGGAACAGCCGATCCTTTGCACCCCACCTAGCTGTGTCTCTGCCTCCTAGCCAACCACCAATACTCTGTACAGGAGGCCAGGCCTCACAGTGGCACACATGCTAATGCTGACTCAGTCACTAGCCTCACTAGCCTGGTCCTTAAAATTGAACTTCTGTTTTTCTAGCGATTGGGCATTAGGACTGGCTCCACCAGGCAGGGAGGGAGAAGGGAAGAAAGTTAGGAAGAGCCTTTGCTGGCCTTATTTTGATTGCCCCAGTGGGGAGTAATAAGAAGATGGCCTGCAGAAATTAAATAAAGAAGTGAAACAGAAAGGAATATGTAATATTTCACTGCTGCTTCCTTTGAAAATTGCTGAAAGGAAATGTTCCTGAAGAAATTTGGGTGTCCTTTTCCTGCTGACCATTCTTTCAGCAAGAACTATGAGGAGGACCACTCCGGGCCCATACACTAGACTACCAGCGACTGCTAAGGTAAGTGATACTGGAGGGTCAGGGTATTTTTTTTCAGGGGGGGGGGGGGCTGGGATTAGGGGAGGGACTTTGCACCTTGGAGGGCTTGTCTGAGGGGTCTTGGGGGGGACTGGACAGGAATAAAGATCATGAGGGTACTGATTGGGGGTAATGGACTGATTGGCATAGGGGGTGAATGATTATAAGGGCTGATCAGGGATGGGAATGAATGGGAGGAGATCAGGTTTGGGGTGGCTTGATCAGGAGAAGCATGCAGGGAGTGCTGGTTTTTGTGGTGAGTTCACGGTTTCTTCATTTTGATATATTTTAGCACCTGGGTCATGCTGCCGTAACTTGGATCGTGGGAATGTGTGATAGATATCTTCCACGTGCAGTAAATCCAAGGTAGGTGCCTAGAACACCCCCTGCATTTACTGCATAGGCTTTGCACTTACCTTACATTTGTATACCAAAGCATTTTCTCCGGGAACAATGTAGGCCATTGCTTCTACCAGCTGGCATACGTGGAACCTGTTTAGTTCTATTCTTTTGTACTGTTATATGTAATGTTTTTTTTCTTTCTTGATCTTCTACTCTACTATTCTCATTTGTATCTGATATCTCCGGAGTTCTCTCTCTCTCTCCGATTTATGTAAGTCACATTGAGCCTGCATGTCTGTGGGGATAATGTGGGGTATAAATACCTTAATAAATAAATAAATAAATAAATAAATAACATTTTGCTCTTAATATACAGCAGTGGCGTAGCCACATGTGGGTCGGGACTCACCCACTTAGGGCTCAGGCCCACCCAACAGTAGCACATGTTTAGCAGTAGCTGATGGGGATTCCAAGCTGTACCAGCTGAAGACTTCCCCCTGATGGCAATGAAAATGGTGTGCTCCACGATACTGGCACCTGCGAATGCTCTGTTTTCAACGCATGACTGCTGCAGACTGCCAAGGTGGAAAGAAGCATTTTCCCACCAGCTTAGATATTTTTTGGGGGGAGGGGGAGAACACTTGGTGCCCACCCACTTCTTGCCTACGCCCACCTAAAATCTGCTGTCTGGCTACGCCCCATGATATGCAGTGATTACAAAAGCCTAACACTCTTTATTAAACAGGTCCCTTTTTGAGTTGTTGCTTCCCTTGATCTAACCCCTGCCTCACAAACAGGAAAAAATCATAATTGCATATAGGGTGGGCAGTTTTCAAAAAGCCTTTTTTTTGCCAGGATTAGTTATTTTTGAGAATAGCCATCTTTATTATTATTTTTTTTAATCTAATTTTACGTCTAAACTGGCCCATATTTCTATTCTTAACATCTCTCTACTGAACAAAGCATGAGGCTTTATTCGCAAGTCATAATTAATTCATAATTACAGGCTTTCAGTTACAATTGGCAGTGTGCAACAGACTGTTAAGCTTTTTTTAGCTTGGAGGCTACATAATCTTGTTAACCGTCCTCTTTAAAGCGCTTGGCATGAAAGTCGTAAGTTGCTTCCACAAGTTTCATTTTTTTTGTTACACTGAATGAAGAAGTGTTTCTGTACACAAAACACAGGTATTCAATAATGAAGGATCAGATATTCAGACACTCGTAACTGTATGAAATTAGAGGAGTTGGCACTGGTTTCAGGATAAAGCAGTTGGGAAGTGAAGAGACATTATTTGGTAGTTAATTAACTGTGATGAAAAATGGGAAGGGATATTTAAGAACTAACTGGTTGTTGTTGTTACATTTGTACCCCGCGCTTTCCCACTCATGGCAGGCTCAATGTGGCTTACATGGGGCAATGGAGGGTTAAGTGACTTGCCCAGAGTCACAAGGAGCTGCCTGTGCCTGAAGTGGGAATCGAACTCAGTTCCTCAGGACCAAAGTCCACCACCCTAACCACTAGGCCACTCCTCCACTGTTGCTACTATTTGAGATTGTACATGGAATGTTGCTATTCCACTAGCAAAGTCTGCCCTTGCAGATCACCAATGTGGCCGCGCAGGCTTCTGCTTCTGTGAGTCTGACGTCCTGCACATGCAGGACGTCAGACTCACAGAAACAGAAGCCTGCACAGCCCTTCTACATGGAATGTTGCTAGTGGAATAGCAACATTCCATGTAGAATCTCCAATAGTATGCATTTTATTTTTGTTACATTTGTACCCTGCACTTTCCCACTCATGGCAGGCTCAATGCAGCTTACATGGGGCAATGGAGGGTTAAGTGACTTGCCCAGAGTCACAAGGAGTTGCCTGTGCCTGGAGTGGGAATCAAACTCAGTTCCTCAGTTCCCCAGGACCAAAGTCCACCACCCTAACCACTAGGCCACTCCTCCAAATTACAAAAGTGATAATTTGACAACTTATATTTAAGTTGAGGGTTAAAAACAAGAGCACAAAGCCTGTAGGCTAGTTTGGTAGCAGACTCTTCAACTAGTGCATCTCTTGCCCAAGGATTTAATTTTTGGCATTTTCTGGTTCATAAGGAACTATACAGAATCATGTTTGCAAATCTGCAGGGAGCAATTTGGGACTTAATGTTAGCACCATAGTATCTTTTATGGATATTTTACTTGCATAATTTATTCTGTGGATATTTCACCTTTTTGGAGTTTGAGGCATTTAAAATTTTTTTTTGATTAGAGGGGGTCTTTTACTAAAGCTTAACTCGAGCTATCTGCAGCAGGGGGCTATACGAATAAAATGGGACCTGTTGTAGATAACTCGAGCTAAGCTTTAGTAAAAGACCTCCTGAATGAGCTATTTCTGTGTACTGCGCAACTGAAATAACCTGTAAGCTTTGGAGAACAATTCTTTAACAGAGCACCTCTATACAGGTGCCTGAACCAGGGGTTCTCACAACCCTGTCCCTGGGGCACACCTAGCCAGTCGGGTTGTCAAGATATCCATAATATGAATATGCATAAGATAAATTTACATGCACTGCCTCATTTGTATGCATATCTATCTCATGCATATTCATTGTTGGATATCCTGTAAACTTAACTGGGTAGATGTGCTTTTGAAGTTATTATTTGCCATCTAGAAGTGTGCTTGATTCCAGAAAAGTGGATGACACGGTTCCTTTGGCTCCATCAGTAAATGTGGATATTTCCACCTCTCTGGAAGACTTAATAGACAATATTCCTCCTAGGGGTACCATCTTGGTGGGTTTTTTTTTTCCAAATGAGGCAAATAAGAGTGCAGTTATGAAGGCATATTTCTTGAATAAGAATGATATGTTGCAGGAGTACTGTGCAAATTTTACCAGATGTGTGTTGGGCTACTCAGTTAGCAAGGAAGGCTTTCTTGGCTTTGAAAACACAGGTTTTGCCAAGAGATCTTCCTTTTTCTTAAAATTGCCTTGTAAATGTCTAGTCTCTTAAAAGGAATCAATATATTTTCTTTGACTCTTCACAACTGGAGAAAGTTTTGGTACGACATTGGAAAGCAGACTGTGGAGTGCCACAGGGTTCCACACTATCCCCAATCCTCTTCAACATGATGTTGATTCCTTTGGCAGCAGCTCTCTCCAAACTGGGTCTTCACCCATTTATCTATGCTGATAATATCACTATCTTCATCCCCTTTGAGAAAGACTTAAATGAAATAACCAGTAAGATACGGCGAGGCTTCAACACCATGCTCGACTGGGCCAACTCATTTCGATTCAAATTCAACGCCAAGAAAACACATTATCTGATTCTCTCCTCTCCCTATAACAAACTCAGGCCTCCTACATTGCTCACTCCTGAGCTCGTCCTACCAATCTTGGAGTCCCTAAAAATCTTGGTAGTCATAGTAGATAGATCCTTGATGCTGGAACAGCATGTGAACTCTACAGTCAAGCAAATGTTCTTCTCTCTTTGGAAGCTTAAGCGTATCCAGCCTTATTTCCCTAGAGAGGTATTCTGCAACCTAGTCCAGTCTCTCGTCATAAGTCGCCTAGATTACTGCAACAGTATCTATGGGGGATGCACAAGCATGCTCCTAAAAAAATTACAAACTACTCAGAACACAGCAGCCCGACTCATCTTCGGCAAATCGAGATTTGAAAGTTCAAGGCAACTATGTGAGAGGTTGCACTGGCTTCCAGTGAAGGACCGCATTGCTTTCAAGATCTGCGCATTGGTGCACAAAATCATCTATGGAGAAGCCCCTGCTTATATGGACACTCTCATTAAACTGCCGCTTAGGAACTCCTGCAAGTCAGCTCGTTCATACCTCAGTCTCCACTACCCAGCTTTTAGTGGCCTCAAATATAAGACCGTCTATGCTTCCTCTTTCCCCTATCTCGGTACTCAATTGTGGAACGGGCTGCCTCAAGAGGTTAAATTCACTCCAGATCATCAGACCTTTAAGAGGCAACTCAAGACCTTCCTATTTGGTAGAGCATAAGCCGAAAGCCCGCCTGGCGCCACATCCTTCTGAACCACGGCTATCTCAGTGACAAATCATTACCTCTCCTCTCTCCCTTCCTCCCTCAGTTGTTTCTCTCTCCCTCTTATTATTATTTATTATTATTATTTGTCGCATTTGTACCCCACATTTTCTCACCTTTTTGCAGGCTCAATGTGGCTTACAGAGTGTTATGACTCTGAATACTGTATTTTGTACTATTGTTTTGCTTAATAGACTATTGTACACCACATCGAGCCTGCCTGCTGGCAGGAATATTGTGGGATACAAATGCCATAAATAAATAAATAAATAAATAAATAAATAAATGTTGTTATTTCTAGCTGAGGTATAATCATTGAAGAGTTAAACTATGTAATGATCCTGTACTTGAGTGCTCCTGGATTTGGGGGTCTGAAACTGTTGGAGCCTCCTGAGGGCAGTCTCTGTCCCTTACTCACTTGATGCTCAGTGCCTCCACTTGGGGAAAGAAGCATTAGCGGGTGGGATTACCCTCTTCTCCCCCCAGGAAACCAGAAGAGATACAAATCCAAAAGGAAAATTGCTGTGAACAAGGCTGGCCATCGAATCTCACAGGTCGGGCTGGGGTGGATGCTCCAGCTCTGATAATGGTGCTCTGCGGATTCAGGAGACATTTACATTCTTTCACATGCAAAAATCACGCTGGAGTCAGCAGCTTATGAAAAAAAAAATCAAACTTTTATTCTTCAACTCCGCAAAAGCAAGAACATCAAATCATATCGACTGTCCAACATTGAATACATGTCTTTTAAAACCACAACCAGCTGTTTTTTTAGTGGGACTATGCACATTTTTGTACAGTCTCCTGTCCATACTTATCCCAGAGAATAGTATCCCAAAGGCTGTGCTCCTCTCAATTTCACAGGTCCAGACCTCCTGTGGCCTAACCTCCCTCCAGCTGTGACCCCCTACTTTGGACCCACCCTGGTCTTGGGATGGGTACTCCAATCCCTGGTTCTTGGGCTGAGTCTCTCCTCTGCCCACCCGTACCTCCACTCATCTTCAGTTGCCACTTTGCTGAGCCACAACTCCCCTTTACAGCCAATGATCACACTTCTCCTAGTTGGGACTCCTCTTTCTCTCCTCCAGGTCAGTGGCAGGGGACCACCAGGCAACCAAAGACCCATCTAAACGTCAAACACTCCTCCTTATCTCCTTCCAACCTCCTCCCCCATCACTCTTTAGTCTCGGGGTACTATTTCTCTGTATTTTATTTCATAACTTCTTCCCTTGGGCTGGGCCTCCTCCCACTCACTCCCCCCAGTAACTCTCCACAGGGACTTACTCTCCTTGTAATCCATAATCCAACAGGAGATTACAACTAGACACAGGGTCTCATAGATTGAAAGCTAGATTTCTAACATCTTTTTTTCTTTCTTATATTTATATTTTCTTTCTTCTCCTATGATGCAGGCTTGATTTTGGATTTATTATTGTAATATTGATTGATTTTCTTTGATGTAATTTTCTTTGTTACTTTTATAGTTTCTAGGGAGTGTATACTCATAAAACCTAACAAATAAAGAATTAATAGGGATGGGCTGTCATTTGCAATAACATGGAATTGTAGTTAAATGAAAATGAGTAGAAAAACATGAAAAAAACACAAACTGTCATGTGTTGATAATAGTGTGCACTCTGAAAAGATTTGCAAAGATTGTGTACTACAAAGAGGGTGAAATCTTTTACACTAATAGTTTGAAAATAGATAATAGTTCATACGTGCGTACACTATGAGGAGTTTGCCCTCAGAGGTTGAAATCTTTCAGAGTGATAGCTTTAGAATATGTAATAGTTCACACATGCATACAGTATAAGGAAAGTGTGTACCCTCTTTTTAAATACTATATACTAGAGGCAAAGAGGGTGCAGTTTTAGCAGCATTGCACCCAGGGCCGTGCCTAGGGTCTCTGGCGCCCCCTGCAGACTATTAGTTGGCGCCCCCCCCCCCCCCCGTGAAAATGATCGCTCACCACTTGCCCTCCCCTCCATTTCCAGCAATTTCTCCTCTCCCTGGGCCCTGCCCTCCCATCCATATCCATCCTTGTCCCTCTCTGCCCTTCCCTCCTCCATCCATAGCCAGCAATCCTCCTCTCTCCCCTCCCCTCCATTTCCAGCAATTTGTCCTCTCCCTGGGCCCTGCCCTCCCATCCATGCCTCTCTGCCCTTCCCTTACCTCAGCTCCACACCCTGGGCCTTTAAATCTTTTACCTCCGATCGCAGCAGCGTCAGTGAAAGCGCTGCTGAAGTCTCCCTTCCCTTCGCGCTGGTTGGTTCCCTCCGTGTCCCGCCTTCTTCTGACGTCAGAAGAAGGCGGGACACTGAGGGAACCAACCAGCGCGAAGGGAAGGGAGACGTCGGCAGCGCTTTCACTGACACTGCTGCGACCGGAGGTAAAAGATTTAAAGGCCTCGGCGGCGCAGAGCTCAGGTAAGCGGCGAGGGTAAGCACTGCGGCGGCGCCCTCCAGAGGTAAGCGCCCTCCTGCAGTGCTTACCCCGCTTACTGTATCAGCACGGCCCTGATTGCACCCATAATGACAGAATGGCAAAACCCCTCAAAAAATATAAAAATTCCCATAAACAACATGGGAAATGACACAATGAAAAATGTCTGGCTGCCTATCCTTAAGAATAACCCCCATTGTCTTATTTTTGGCCAAAATATAAATCTAACTTTTATCAGCTGCATAGCTGCATACCGAATCACCAGGTTTCTCCTTTTCTTTCAGCTGAATATTTCTGAGTAAACTGTAGAAACTTGAAATTATGCCAGTGTTGCAATCTTTGACAGACTGACAAATGATGCAAAGAAAAGACGGTGTGATTCAATTAAACATAACATGACTTCATTTATACTGGACTTTATTGAGGAAATTCAATGGAGATACAATAAAGAAAATGGTCTTATACTTGTATTGCTCTTCCATCAAATAGTGTATACACAAATTATCTGATATTTTTCTACATTTTCACTAACTATATCTACAAAATAGTTGTATTAGAAAAGGAAGACACGAATGACTCACAGGCTTATTTTCGAAAGAGAAAGACGCCCATATTTCGACCCAAATCGGGAGATGGGCGCCTTTCTCTCATGGGCGCCCAAATCGGTATAATCAAAAGCTGATTTTGGGCGCCTCCAACTGCAGACTGTTGCGGGAATGGACAAAGTTGATGGGGGCGTGTCAGAGGCGTGGTGAAGGCAGGACTGGGGCGTGTTTATCGGCCGAGGAGAAATGGGCACGCCCGGCCGATAATCGAAAAAAGAAGGGCGCCAGAAGCGAGAATTTGGGTCACTTTTTCTGGACCCTTTTTTTTCAAGCACAAGTCCCCCAAAAGTGCCACAACTGCCCAGATGACCACCGGAGGGAATCAGGGATGACCTCCCCTGACTCCCCCAGTGGTCACTAACCCACTCCCACCAAAAGAAAAGAACTTTAAAAACTTTATTTTCCAGCCTGTATGCCAGCCTCAAATGTCATACCCAGCTCCATCACAGCAGTATGCAGGTCCCTGGAGCAGTTGTTGGTACAGTGGATTTCAGGCAGGTGGACCCAGGCCCATCCCCCCCTACCTGTTACACTTGTACTGGTAAATGAGAGCCCTCCAAACTGCCCCCAAAACCCACTGTACCCACAGCCAGGTGCCCCCCTTCAGCCATAAGTGCTATGGTAATGGTGTAGAAGTCTGGGGAGTGGGTTTGGGGGGATTTGTGGGGCTCAGCACCCAAGGTAAGGGAGCTATGGACTTGGGAGGTATTTTACTTTTTTTTTTAATTGTTGCAAGTGCCCTCTATGGTGCCCGGTTGGTGTCCTGGCATGTGAAGGGGACCAGTGCACTACAAATCCTGGCCCCTCCCATGACCAAATGCCTTGAATTTGTTCGTTTTTGAGCTGGGCGCCTTCAGTTTCCATTATCGCTGAAAACCAACACCGCCCAGCTCAAATCCGCCCAAATCCGATGCATTTGCCCGGCACCAACCGTATTATCGAAACAAAAGATGGATGCCCATATTTTTTGAAAATACGGTCTGGCCCGCCCCTTCGCGGACCCGTCCTTGGAGATAGACGGCCATGGAAATGGGCGTTCGCGTTCGATTATGCCCCTCTCAGTGGACTATTTCAATAAACTTATTTAGAGTTTTTAACGCCTTTAAAGTTAAGGCGCATTATACACTAACGTGCCAATACATTCCTATAGGCACGTTAGCGTTTAATGCGCATTAAAAACGCTAACTCACCTATAGCGCACCTTTGAAGACACTTAAAGTTCATGGAAGAGTAGAATTTTTAAAAAAGAGCAGCAAACCTGCAAGTCTATTTGGCTACAAATTGTGCATTCATTTTTAATAGTGTACCTAACATTAAAGGTACACAGGCTCTATTAAACCTAGTTAGAGCAGGCAGATTTTCAAACACAAGGTACATCAATTGTGTTGCATGACTAAGTTGTTATACAGTTAAATCTACATGCATACCCCCTTTTTTAAGTTCACTTTGTTTTATTATTAGGAAGTAGTCACCACAATAATATGCAGAAACATATATATATATATATATATATATGTAACATATATATATACATATGTAACAGGTTACTGATTTATATACTCCCTTGGTCTTTCATATCTTTTGCTGTTGCTTGTATACTGTATATATATATACAAGCAACAGCAAAAGATATGAAAGACCAAGGGAGTATATAAATCAGTAACCTGTTACATATGTAGCACAATCTCATAATACTGAAATCTTAATTAATAGCCATATGCCAATCGAAAACATTCCAGCATTTACAGATTGCTCCAAATCTAGGGATATTGAGGGGTCCTTTTACTAAGGTGCGCTGAAAAATGGCTTGCGGTAGTGTAGGCGCGGGTTTTGGGCATGCGCCAATCCATTTTTTAGTGTGCCTGTAAAAAGGCCTCTTTTTTTTTGCTGAAAATGAATGTGCGGCAAAATCAAAATTGCCGCTCATCCATTTTGGTTCTGAGACCTTACCGCCAGCCATTGACCTAGCGGTAAAGAATCCAGGCAGTAATGACCTACGTGCCAAATGTCACTTGGCGCGCATCTGTTATGTGTGCCCGAAAATAAATCAGACACGCTTATCGGATGCGCACCAAAAATGAAATTACCACAAGAGTCATGTGGTAGTTGGGCAGTAATTCCATTTTGGCGCATGTTGGGCGCACATAGATGCTTAGATGGCTTAGTAAAACGGACCCTGAGTGCTGTAGCCAGTTCCAGCTTTTTCATGAGACATAATAAATTCCACCAAGCTGTGAAATGGACTTGATCAATATGTTTTCAAAGAGTTAGGATCAGTTTGAGAGCCAAAGCTAACATGATCAAAACAAATTTGTAGCTATTTTTTAAATAAAGGTCTGGTAGAATAGCACCGCATAGAAGTACAATGACCAATGATATGGATTCCTTAATACCAGTAAGTTGTTGAATTTGGGGCCATACTGTATTCCAGATGTCATGCAACTTGTGACAGTCATAGAGCATACGAACAAATGTACCAACCTGGGACATACAATGCCAACCATTGACATACCTAGCTTGGTTGCTACACAGGGTGGAGCACCCCCTCCTCCAGGCATATCACTCCTCTGCCCTCCCTCCTCCAAGCAGTAAGGGGGTGTATTGAGCAGTCACAGAGAGACAGTCTATAGGCACACAGCTGTTGGCCCTGCAGGTCCCCTGACCACTCTGATATCAAGTTCCTGTTCAAGGGTCGCGGACAGGCAGAACTAACAGCTGAATGCCTGTAGACTGTGAGTCCGTGATTTTTTTTTTTTTACATTTGTACCCCACGCTTTCCCACTCATGGCAGGCTCAATGCGGCTTATATGGGGCAATGGAGGGTTAAGTGACTTGCCCAGAGTCACAAGGAGCTGCCTGTGCCTGAAATGAGAATCAAACTGAGTTCCTCAGTTCCCCAGGACCAAAGTCCACCACCCTAACCACTAGGCCACTCCTCCCCTCTTACTGCCTGCATCTGGGACAGACTTCACCCACTGCTCTCCCTTGGTACGCCACTGATGCTAACATTTGTCAAATTGTAATTTGCCAACTGGAAACAATTTCAGTGAAGTCCAGATTGCCCTATGTGCCCTATGTGCAATGTAAAACATGGATTGATTTGAGGATGTAGACAAAGAAAGTTTTCAAAGACTTATCCCCAAAAAAGTCCAATTGAGCTTGCAACAAAGAGGCACCCAAATCTTTTTCCCAAGCAGCTTGGGTAGCAAGTAAAGCAGTATCATTAATATTAGAAAGATATGTATAAACATTAGAGGCCAAATAGCCCACAGCAAGAACACTCTACAGCAAAAGTGATACAGCAAAGTAGGGGTAGGCCAAGAAAATCCAAACCAAAAATGAGAGAAACCAATTTTATTTAAAAACTCAACCATACATAATGGTACAAATCCTCATATTTGGTATCATAATAGAAAAGTCAGCATTAAACAAAGATCTTATAAAAGTCCACCAGAGGTTGTTATGTCTAAATAACCTGTGCGAAAGTCCACAAAGGAATTTGTCAACATACCTGACACAGATCTGTGTTTTGGTGTGAAACTCCTGCTATAGGGGTTAAACAAACCTGATCTGTACAAGTAACATTGATGGACACCTTGATGGCAGCACAGTGTGTTAATAGTACACACAAAATCTCTCTATATAAAAGGCACCACCAACATTCTATGAAGCCTCCAGCCGGAAGTGTGAAGGGGGAGAGATATCCGGTTTCCCCATGAGAGTCTGCCCCGCCCTCGCTCTCTCTGTAACACAGTGAAGGAAAAAACACAGCAAAGCACGAAATCAAATCGCTCTCTCTGTAACAGTGAAGGACTTAGAGGGGGGAGGGGACAGCAAAGCACGAAATCAAATCGCTCTCTCCGTAACAGTCAAGGACTCAGTGGGGGGAGGGAAGAGAGGGCAGAGGGCAGGGACACACACACTCCCACATGCACACAGAAGAAAACCTTGCTAGCCCCCCGTTTCATTTGCATCAGAAACGGGGCTTTTTTACTAGTTAGTTCATGAAGAAACAAGTGCAAAACTGGGTCACAATCTGAAAACAACATGGT
The DNA here is from genome assembly GCF_901765095.1 of Microcaecilia unicolor. Lineage (NCBI taxonomy): Eukaryota > Metazoa > Chordata > Amphibia > Gymnophiona > Siphonopidae > Microcaecilia > Microcaecilia unicolor. The sequence continues at coordinate 328,333,338 of NC_044035.1, forward strand.
CTGCAAGTGTGGGTAAAACCTGTGCATCTAAATTATCTCATGTGCAACTCCAGAAGGGGTGTGGTCAGGGGAGGGGCACCAGTAATCTTCTAAGTGCTAACTGGGAATATTGAGTGGGGGATAACCGGCTATCACCCGCTGAATATCACTGGATAGCCAGTCAAGTGCCATTTAACCAGCCCGGTGCTGTTTCTGGTGGGTTAAATAGCTTTGAATATTGGGAGATCAGTGTCTGCATTCTTTGTTGGAGCCATACCATCCGTCCCATCAGTTGAGGTCCTCAAGGGCAAATTATTTAGTTGTTCCATCCTGCTCTAGGCAATGGTTGTGCTCTTCAGATAGGACTGCATTTAGGGGGTCTTTTACTAAAGCTTAGCTTGAGTTATCTGCAGCAGGGCCCATTTTATTCCTATGGGCCCTGCTGCAGATAACCGAGTTAAGCTTTAGTAAAAGACCCCCGTATAGTCTCTCCCATGTTCTGGAACAGTTTACCATTTGATTTGAGAATTGAATCCTTGATTCTCTGCCTTAAGAAAGCCTTGGAGAGTTTTTTGTGGACTAGTTGAATTTTTTTTGGGAGGGGGGCATTAGTGAGGGAGCACCTTTTTGTACCCTGGACGTGACTGAAACAGGTCTAAACAAAAACATCCTTTTTGTTTGACTTGGATATTTCTTCCCATTTGAGAATCACTGTTGCCCCACCCATAATACATCCAGAACATGTCCCCTTGCCATTTGAACAAACTGTAATGTAAGATGTCCAAATTGGGCTAGTCCAAAATCACCCCCTCCCCATTTTGAGATGTCCATTTGCTTTGAAAATGAGCCCCATAGATATCGATATATATAGATATATCCTCATTGTAAAATGGGGAATAAACAAGTTCAAACTTCTTCTACTAACCTATAAATGTACTCACTCTGCTGCTCCCCAGTATCTCTCCACACTCATCCTTCCCTACACCCCTTCCCGTGCACTCCGCTCCATGGATAAATCCTTCTTATCTGTTCCCTTCTCCACTACTGCCAACTCCAGACTTTGCGCCTTCTGTCTCGCTGCACCCTACGCCTGGAATAAACTTCCTGAGCCCCTACGTCTTGCCCCATCCTTGGCCACCTTTAAATCTAGACAATGCCCACCTCTTTAACATTGCTTTTGACTCGTAACCACTTGTAACCACTCGCCTCCACCTACCCTCCTCTCTTCCTTCCCATCCACATTAATTGATTTGATTTGCTTACTTTATTTATTTTTTTTGTCTATTAGATTGTAAGCTCTTTGAGCAGGGACTGTCTTTCTTCTATGTTTGTGCAGCGCTGCGTATGCCTTGTAGCGCTATAGAAATGCTAAATAGTAGTAGTAGTAGTAGATTTTAGTCATGCCCAAGCCATACCCAAACTACATCTACACATACCCCTTTGAAATCTCTGCATGGCGTGGTTTTGCAGCTTTTTCATTTTGGTATTTACATGCGCATGTGATATACATGTGTAACTGCTGTTATTTGCACATAGACATGTTTCTAAAATAGTGGTCAAAATGTATTTAAGTGATCTAACTCATGCATGCTATCAATCTTTTTTCTCCCTTTTACTTGCTGTTACCTATGAAGCGTACTATTGCTGTAGTGATTCAACATTAGTTTCAGAGAAAGAGAAGATTTGTAAGTCGTAAGATTGACTGAATGATAATTCTTTATTATTGGTTTCACTCAGGTATTTGTTCATTACAAGAGTAATGCAGTGGCAGTCAGGCAAGTTGTGTGAAGAAGGCTTCAGTTTAATATTAATTGAAAAGCATCAAGAAATAGGAAAGAAAATGAAAAAAAAAAAGCATTTTCAATTAGCATTTGAAGTTGGCTATTGGTATAACTTTGTGCAAAATGAATTATGTATTCACAGTGCCACATAAACTGACATTTTAATAAATGGAGATAGTTAAAACTCTATTTCATAGCACATAAGCCTCCTTATGTGCTATAATTAAATTATACATATTGATATAAAACATAGGTTACTATATTTCAATTAACTTTTCAGAAAGAATTCCAGTGTAAGTAAAAACCAAGGAGACTGTCATATCACACTGCTTAATTCCAGCTTCTCCTCTGATGATGAAAATAAAAAGGGGAAATATTGTACCTAACTCAAAATATCAGCAGTTTTTCTGTAGCTAGCACTTTAGAAGATAATATTGATGACTGTAGCAGTATTGCACCACGTATTCATCCTCTTCCAGTCTATTCGGTCCTCTACATTTATCGATGCAGTAGCTACTGAAGCCTTATGAATGGTCAAAGCAAGTACTAGAAAGAAAAGAAGCAGCATTTCATTCTACTGACAGAACTTTTTCGATGTGAAGAATGGTCTGAAAAAGAGATGGGTTAAATAACCTGTTACTTTCCGTTCTGAGTCTGCTGTTCAATACGACTGTTAAAGGACACAACATTCAAAGGATTGTTTTTTTTTTTGTCTAACCAGTTAAAAAAAAAAAATATATATATATATATATTTTTTTTTTTTTTTCCTAGCACAGCAGGATAATAAGATAAATCAAAATTCTACTGCACAGAGCTTTGTGTTGGAGCTAGGAGGATGTGTTTTTGTCCTACCATAGTAGTTTGGAAAAAAAAAGGCTTTTGTTGAGTGACTGTCCTTACTAGCACAATATGGAAGCTTCCCAGTAGACGTACATTACCCTCCATTTTCACTTTTCATCTTTATTTGAAATACTGTCAATCATAGCAGATCGAAAGTTTGCCATCAAAAGTCAAAATCATTAGAAGGGAGAAGAAATGAACATAGAATAATCCCAATAGGAGACCTAGGTTATAATTGATCAGTATAATATTTTTATGTTATTTATTTATTTCATTTCATTTGTATCCATATTTTCCCACCTTTTTGCAGGCTCAGTGTGGCTTACAATACATCATGGATAGTGGAAATATATTAGAAAATAGACATTTAGTATATATATATATATATATATATATATATATATATATATATATATATATATAAACTAATATTCATTAAGAAGTAAAAGAACATATGGGGGAATGACATGAAATAACTCACTGTTGGAGTGCAGGTGATCTAGTCTACAGAAAAGACTTGTTGATATATAAGGTTTTTTTAATGCCAGGTTAAGTTTCTTAAATGAGATTTCAAGGTAAATTCTAAAGGAAGTGTGCTCAAGAGAAGTTGGGACCTAGACAGTAAAACAGGAACATCTGGTATAATCTATTCAAATATGCAAATAGCATGGAACACCAAGGATTTTATGCTGAGAGGAGTGAAGTGAGTGATCAGATGTGCATGGTATAAGTAGGTTGAACAAGAAACGTAGTGGTTCTTCTTTTCCCATTGTAGTTTTGTTCAGGAAATGGGGTAAACCAGAGTAGAAAATCTGAGACGCAATACTGAGGACTTTGAATAGGATCCGTTAAGAAGTTGAGAGCCAATGTTCATCAACCAGTGGGGGCTGGGACGGGGAATAACCTGATCAGATTTCTTTGCACCAACAATTAATTTTATAGAGGTGTTTTGGATCAATTTTAATCATTTGATATGTGAAATTTTCAACCCTTAATAGAGTGAATTGCAGTAATCTAGGTGTAAAAATACTAAGGTCTGAAGGAGGATATATAGATCTTATTAATCCATAAGAGAGTGGAGAGCCCACAGTTGTTTCAGAATAAAGGATGTTTTCATAAAATTAGATATGTAGATCAAAAGTCAAGCATTGATCCAAAGGAATCCCTGGGATTCTTAGAAGGGGGTTGGAACACCACTTACTGATATCAAAGGGGAAGTAATAGGGGTATCAGAAAAGGAGAATAGAACAGCCTCCATTTTTGAGGGTGTAATAGAGTGAGCAGATGTAGGGTGAGGAGTCTTCCCCAAAACAGCCAGACCACAGTGTTCAAGTGAACAAGAACTCTTTAATTGTATAGTTCAAAAGGACAAACATAAAGAAACGTGTTCCTCTCACAGACTGTTAACTCAGTACACATAAAGGGAGGCATTCAGTAACGGTCACCCAAAGTTAGGCAACGGGACGATGTACACTAAGTGCGAATCTGAGCAAAATTGGATTTATAGAGTACTAGCTTAGCATGCAATTTTGTGTCTGATTTTGGGCGCCAGTACTTCCACCAATTTTGGCTCAGGCTTTCTCCAAACTTCCAGCACCCATTAAATAGTTGTTGGGAATGCCAAAGCCCCATCAGCCAAAGAAATTCGATGCCGAACCACTCTCCTCCTCCTCTTCCTCCTGCAAAAAACCAGGAAATCAACAGCATGCCTCCAGTTGCCAACACTGGGACTCCTCACGCTTGCTCAGTTTGTACAAAAACTGAACATGCTCGGGGGGGGGGGGGGGGGGGTCCTGGAGTTGGTGGCTAATGCACACTGCCAACTTCCTGTTTCCTTTTGCGGCAAGAGGAGGAGGGGAGGGACATAGCAGCGAATTTCTTTGGCTGGTGGGGCCTTGGCATCCTCACCAGGAAAGGTATTTTTAATGCATTAGGGGGGTAAAGGGATGCATTGCCCCCCAACCCACCTCTGGGTCCTCCCAAAATCAAAGGGCTGGCTATGCCCTTGTTGTGCCCAATCACTGTCAAGCACTGAAATTCAAGTATTATATATATATATATATATTTATTTGTTGCTTATATCCCACATTATTCAAATATAATTATTTAGTTCAATGTGGCTTACAATAATTGATAATAGAGTAATACAATTTATACAATATAATGTAAGCTTTCCTTCAATTGAAATATATTCCTTATTTTAGATCAGCATTATTACTACTACTACTTATCACTTCTATAGCGCTACAAGGCATACGCAGCGCTGTACACCAAACATGAAAGGATAGTCCTTGCTCAAAGAGCTCACAATCTAAATAGGACAGGCAAACAGACAGAACAACTAAGAGGTAAGGGAATTAAAGAGGTGGGGATAAAATGGTACAGGGGAAGTGAGTAGTGGTTAGGAGTCAAAAGCAGCATTAAAGCATTACACATATATCATGGGAAAATGTTCACCAGCAACATGTATACCTGCTTTCAGACACACATAAGTGTTACCTAACTTCTTGTTTCGATCTGGGCTTTGAATGAGATCTTGTAGGACAAATGATGCTTATGTATGGGATTAAAAACTACTTTGAAATATAAACAAACAAACAAAAAAAGTTTTGCAGCTCGGTCCTTTAATTGGGTCATGCAGTTTTGCAAAATCACTTACCTATACGTCGAAGAGTTGCTATTTACTCGTAAAAAGCCACAAGTGATGCCTCTCTTTTTTGTACAATTGTTTTCTGAAAATGGCTTCTTCTGATGTGTATGATGGGCCAGTGGGTGGGAGGCGGGGATAGTGCTGGGCAGACTTATACGGTCTGTGCCAGAGCCAGTGGTGGGAGGCAGGGCTGGTGGTTGGGAGGCGGGGATAGTACTGGGCAGACCTATACGGTCTGCCCTGAAAAAGACAGGTACAAATCAAGGTAAGGTATACACAAAAACTAGCACATATGAGTTTATCTTATTGGGCAGACTGGATGGACCATGCAGGTCTTTTTCTGCCGTCATCTACTATGTTACTATGATACACAGCTATATAGGAAATTTTAGAACAGGGCGCTTATGTAGCACCCTGCATTTGCCACACAGGCCTTGCACTTACCTACAGGGCCGCCGAGAGGGGGGGCAGGGGGGACAAACTTTCCCGGGCCTGGGCCTCCAGGGGGAGGGCCCGGCACCACAGTCCCACCCGCCCTCTATCGTCAACCGTCTGCCACCGGGCCGGGACCCTGCATTGAAATCACAGCGCCTCTCACCTCCATGTGAAAGTGCTGCAGGCAGCAGCAGATCACCTCCCTTTGGGCCTCCTTCCCTCCCTGTGTCCCGCCCTCGACTGACGTAACTTCCGTGAGAGGCGCTATGATTTCAATGCAGGGGGCCCGACCCTGTGGCAGGTGGTGACCTCGGGGGGGGGGGGGAAGGGAGAGCAGCGGTGGCGGCGGCCTCAGGGGGTGGAGGGACCCCGGGGGCGGCCCAGTCCCTTGGCAGCCCTGCTTACCTCTCCTTAAGTTTTGCTGTTAAGATGTATCAAGTTCAAAACTCTACCACAATGTAGAATAGGCCTCTTTGTTTGCTACTTCTGCCATTTTGAAAAAAAGTTGTATCTGTCGTCAATGATAGCTTTTTTTTTTCTTTTTTTCTAAACCTGAAACCTTCACTTGACCTAGAGGAATATTTGAACCTCTTAGAATTTCAGAGATGTTTATATCAGTCAAGGACTGCAATAAATTCCTTTCACATCTGCTGACATCACTCCAAGAAATCTGATTAGCACAACCATTTTTTCTTGAACACCATTTCATTCAGTCAGTTGACTTCTATCATTAACCTTTCAAATACCCTTTCTTTAAATCAATCCAAGACTCTTAGCAGGGATTTCTGTTAATGCACATCTGTTTTTCAATCCATTTACCCATGAAAATAGGTATTTGCCCTGGTAAAAGGCCTTACTAGAAACTGTCCTCTTCAAATGAGGCTGAGGTATGAGACAGCTCTACAGACGTAACCACAGTAAAAAGGGATTTCTAGTAGAAATACTTTGGTCACTGAAGGAAAACACAATGCACACATTCAGTTTTCAAATGTGCGTGTAATACCCCATGGAATGGGTATTACTAAAGTGATAGATTTCTCCAGCACCCTGGGGGGGAGGAGGAAGGCTCTGCTAAAGGGCTGAAGTGGTAGGATGTTCCTGGGTGGGAGGAAGCCCAGCCCATGGGGAGTGGTTTTGAAACAGAATACAGGAGAATAGAGTTGGAACTTTTGCATTCTTAATGGGTAATGTTTTATCTGATTTAATCACTACATGGCAGAAACTAACATTAAAATATTTTACTGCACTATTACTGCCCCAGATCAGGATGTTTTATATCATTCCTGAGATTGTTCAGTCATATTGTCCTAATAATCTTTATGTATAGCAAGGTTTCTCTCTTTATCGGAGGAAAAAGACTTCAGATTCTTGCGAACGCCCTTATCGGTGTTCCTTTAAATTGCAAGCTGCTATCTTTCCTATGCAGATCACTGCCTGCTGTAATTAGGATCAGGTGCAGAATCGTCATTAGTCTGAAACAACCTCCTCTTTTTTTATATATCATTATATTTATACATGATTAGGTTTGAAGAGCAGTGGGTGCAAGATAACCCCTGGAAACAACAGATTGGTACCTGTGTTTATGCTGTGGAAGGGGAATGAAGATTAACTATGAGAATTTTGTGATTGGTTAAACACAAGAGATAGCCACATACAGTTTACAGAGCAACATTCAGATAAAAAAAATACATTTTCTGGATGTTCAAATAAAACAAGAAAATGGTCAGTTTACAACAGAAGTCCATATCAAACCTACAGACAGAAATACCTTACTTCATTATCAAATTAATCATCCATTAACAACAAAAAACAATTTGCCTTTTTCACAGCTATTGAGATACCGCAGAATCTGTAGTAACCGATGGCAATTCAAGGATCAAGCAAAATCGTTAATACAGAAATTTCATCACAGACAATACTCCACGAAAATATTAAAGCAATCATACATCAGAGCCAAAAACAATAATAGGGAGGATCTACTACAACCCAATACAAAAAAAAAACAAGATGGGCAACAACAAACTTGTATAATACGATATATGCATGGAATCCAAAAGGTCATACGGATATTAAAGCGCCAATGGCGGATAATGCAAGCACATCCAGCTTTCCAAGACCATAGCCTACGTATTGCCTTTTCTAGAGGTCAGAACTTGAGAGAATTACTGCAGCCTAAGTTAGGTGCTATGATAAGGATGGAGGAAGTAGAAGGGCATACAAGTTGTGGCAACTGCATTTACTGTGAGAATATGATTACAACCAAAGAATTTGTGAATTGTAAAGATAAAAAAATCTTCAAGCTGAGGTACAATACAGACCGTAACAGCAATCACGTCATATATGTATTAATTTGTACATGCCAACTTGCTTACGTTGGAAAAACAACAAGAGCATTGAAACAACGTCTAGCAGATCACAAATTTAACATTATACATCAACAGAAAGAAGCTCCTCTAGTATCTCATAGTATGGAAAAGCATCATGTATTTTTTTTTTTAATTCTTTATTTATAATTTTAAATTATATACATTCAAGGATACACCTTGTACAGAAATTCAGGTAGAAATCAAAAACGTATTATCCCAAAGGATTCACATAAACTAGTTTTCAATGAAAATTATTTGAAGAATGGAATAATTAAAGAAAATAATACACTTAAGATAATTACAACCTTTCTTAGACCCCAATTATAGGCAAAGAGGGAGAAAAGAGTTAGAGAAGATTGTATACAAGCAATTTTTAAGATAGTAATTCAGGCTACGTTTTCCTCCAGTAACTTTACTTCACTTGTTTCATCTCTACAAACGATTTTAGTTGTTCCGGTGTGAAAAAGATGTACTTAGTTTGACCCAGTCTCACCACACACTTGCATGGGTAAGCAAGGAAAAAAGAAGCCCCTATATCTATAGTCTTTTGTTTTAATGTCAGGAATAATTTCCTTTTTTGTTGTGTAGCCTTGGTGATGTCTGGATAAATCCATATTTTAAAACCATAGAATTGAGCATTCATATTTCTGAAGTAAAGCTTTAAAATAGCGTTATAGTCTTGCTCAAATACCAAAGATATAATCATTGTGACTCTGTTAGTTATAATGTCTGAAGATTGTTCCAATATATCAGAAATATTTTGTAAGTTTAGGTTATCTTCTTCAGGGCCTTGCATTCCTTCTCTATTCTTAGGAATATAATATATTTTGTTTAGCGGGGGTACACCCTCTGAAGGAAAATGAAGAGTCTCTATCAGGTATTTTTTAAAGGTATCAAGCAGAGATACCCCCGCTATCAATGGAAAATTTAAAAGACAGAGATTAAGGCGCCGATTAAAATTTTCAATTTGCTCAATTTGTTGCCTCATGTTTGTAGAGTCCTTCACTATCGTAATTTTAAAGGCATTCAGGGCTTCAACCTCCTTCTGTACCGATTTAACTTGTGTAGTTATATCATCTTTAACAGAGTCTACTGTCTTTTTTAAGTCCTCGAACTTAGTATTCAATGTTAGTACATCACCTGAAGTCTTCTGGAGTGTAGTGGTGATCTGGTCTAACATCACCTTTAGCGTTTGCAGCGTCACCTCCGAAGTCTGTGCCATAAGGGAAGAATTCCCCCTGGCTCCCCGAGTCGTTTCCTGTGCCTCTGGGTCCTCACTAGAAACTCCTTTCGGCACGCCTTCCGGGTCGTCGGGGTTTCCCACCAGGGCCGCTTTCGACATCGGGCTGGGAGGGATCAGTGAAAGCGATGGTGGCGATAGGGAGATTTCCTCTCCCAGTGAGGCTTCCGCTTCTCCGGACCTCCCCACAGCGGGATCCTCTCCCCGAATCCTGGGAGCACCGGGGAAGAAACGCTCCAGCGATGTTTGACCCGAAGAGGGAGTTGAGGTAGGTGGAGGCACTACCCTCAAAACTCCCTTACGTTTATGGGGCATTTCAAAGAGGAAAAAGGATCTGTTCAGCTCAAGTCTCACAGAGCGTTTTCATGTCCACCCGGTGCGGCAGCCATCTTGGTTTTCTCCAGCATCATGTATTCGTAGATTTTACGTGCATAGCCATTGATCATATGAGAAAATCAATTAGGGGTGGCAATAGAGATAGAGCACTGACGCAAGCAGAACAATGCTGGATTTTCAGATTGAACACCATTATACCACATGGCCTTAATGCACGCATTGAATGGAAGGCTTTCCTATAAATGAGAGTAAGTAACCTTAGATCTAGAGTTATAAAGCGATGGGTCACTTTAAGAATTGAGGTGAATACTATTGGTTGGCGAATCGGGTTGAAGTTTAAATACCTCGACGCCATTTTGAGATATAGCAGTCCCGCAGAAAGATTGAGCAGGACGCGCTGAAGGTAAGCTTATACAAACTGAATAGAGGCATAGGCGGACTCTCCTCGGTCCACTCTTAAATAACAAAAACTGTATTTTAATCTATAGGGCACATGTAGTGATCGAGGATACAACTCCTGAGGAAGCTATAGAGAAACAGAGGCTCTCTGTTGAGTGTACCCGATGAAGCTTTTTCTACAGCCCAGATAAGTGTTGCATTAATCAAATCAAATCAAATAGAACGTGTATACAGAAATAAAGCTTTGCACTAAGAAATATAACAGTGCACAAGAAGAAATGTGTATACAAATATAACGATATATTAAAAAAAAAAGAGGAGGTTGTTTCAGACTAATGATGATTCTGCACCTGATCCTAATTACAGCAGGCAGTGATCTGCATAGGAAAGGTAGCAGCTTGCAATTTAAAGGAACACCGATAAGGGCGTTTGCAAGAATCTGAAGTCTTTTTCCTCCGATAAAGAGAGAAACCTTGCTATACATAAAGATTATTAGAAAGATATTCCATAGCATGATTAATTCAGTCATATTGTCACAAAATAGCACTCTGTCAAAATTTGCTATGTGGTCATGTGGAGTAGTTAAAATGGCACTAATCATCATTGGGTCGACTCTTAAATTCTGCCTATTTTGTTATTTAATGGTTTTGTTTTTTTTCAATGTCTCCATAGCACAAGCGGAGAGTTAAAACTTACTCTTTTGTATCTTGAGGAACCAGAGAAAGGCCTACAATTCCACATGCTATGGGTTGGCTACAGAGGAGGGAGCCATGTGTTCTGCTGTGGTGGCAGAGGGAGAGCAGCACAGCTGGGATGTGGATTATCTTTGAGTTCCTCCAATCTCCTGCTGCTTTTGCTGTTATGGATTATCCCTCAACACAGAGTTCTGATGTCAGCCAAGAGTCCTAGGATATTGGAGGATGACAATGACAAGGGGAGAGGAGTTGCAAAGGGGATAAAGGTTGAAGTTATGCCCAGAAAGGGGTGATCTTTGGTTGCCTGATGTTCCCCTGCCAAGAGACCAGAAGGAGAAAAGGGAAATCCTAAGTGAGGAGTGTGATCACTGGCTGTAAAGGAGGGTTATGGCTCCTGAAAGTGGCAAGAGGGAGATTGTATGTGTTATGGGTGGGCAGAGGAGAGACCCAGCATGGGAGCAGGGGATTGGAGCCAGGGAGAACTCAGTCCCAAGACCAGGGTGGATCCAGAGAGGGGTCACTGTTGGCAGAGGGCAGACCAGAGGAGAATCTGAACCCACAGTTTTGAGTCTGTACAGCAGTGGCGTAGCCAGAAGGCAATTTTTGGGTGGGCCAACAGCTTGGATGGCCCACCCATCCTCTCTCTCTCCACCACCCCTGCAAAAAAACAAAACAAAATGAAAAATGTGCGCGGGGCTGTAACCCTGCATGCTACCCTCGATCCCTGCAGCATTCTTTTCTTCACCCTTCGCCGACAGCGCTGCCATTCATTCACACAGGCAGCTCCGCTCCCCTTTGCCATGTCCATCCGGCCCTCTCTGATGCACTTCCTGTTTACATAGGGCCAGATGGACACGGCAGAGGGGAGCGGAGCTGCCTGTGTGAATGAATGGCAGCGCTGCCGGCGATGGGCGAAGACAAGAATAATGCAGGGACCGAGGTAGCGCCGGCGGGGAGGACATGCAGTGGCGTACCTAATGTATTTGACACCCAGGGTCGATCATTTTTTAACACCCCCTCCTCTATATGAAAATATTATTTTTAGTAATAATCAACGAGTCACACAACAAGGGTGTACCTAGGAAAGGCAGCATCTTAAACACGGCAGTGAGCACTAGAACATCAATACTCCCATTGTAAAACTAACCAAGACATTAGTAAAAATGATCCTGTCAACAGACAACCATGTCTTTTTCACAAATATAGAACACCGATACATCCTCACCAAGTATAAAATAAGTAACCACAAACTAAAATTAAACTGAACCCCCAAGAGGCCAGATCCCGCATACAATGCAACACCATAGAAACAGTGATGCATGGCCCCTAGAACTGTGCAAAATATAAAGATAGAAGACATAAATTTAAAAAACTGACAAATAGCAATCACCACTTTACAAACTAACAAATAGAAATACAACAAAAAAATAGAAAATAAGATAATACCATTTTATTGGACTAATACATTTTTCAGTTAGCTTTCAGAGGCCAAAACCTCTTTCCTCAGGTCAGTACAGTATACTGCTGTTACGGTCCTGTCCTGACCTAAGGATGGAGGTTTTGGTCTCTGAAAGTTAGTCAAAAATGTATTAAAATTAGTCCAGCAAAAAGATCACATTATTATCATTTTCTATTTATCACCATAGCCACAATACTACTTTATTCTAAAGCAAATAAATAAATGTTTTTTTCTACCTTTGTTGTCTCTGGTTTCTGCTTTCCTTGTCTTCTCTTCACTTTCTCCCTTCCATCCAGCATCTGCTCTCTTTCTCTCTCCCTTTCATCCAGTGTCTGTCTGCTTTCTCTGCCCCTTCCATCCACTGCCTGCCTTTTCTCTCCCTTCTATCCAGCATGTGCCTCCTTCTCTCCTTTTTATATGATGCATTCCAGCATCCCCCCTTCTCGCCATCTTTCTCTCTCCACTCTCTGTTCCCCATCCATATCCATCTTCTGCTTATCTCTTGTCTATTTGACTTTTTTCTCTCCATGTTCACTGTCATTCCCTCTTACTCCCTCTCTCTCCTATCCATAACCTCCCCTCTGTGTCTCTGTCCCTATTCACCCATGTTCAGCATTTGCTCTGTGTCCCCATCCTTTCCCATGTTCTTCACTCTTCTTTCTCCCTCTCTGCTGCACTCCAAACCCAGGGCCAGTATCTCTCTCCTCTGCTTCATAATACTGCATCTTGTTCTCTCCCTCCCCTGATCCAGCTTTTTCCCAGTTTCCTCTCCCTCATGCATCCCACCTTTCTCTTCCCTCCCCTTCTTGCTTCCTTTAGATCTAGACTACCATCAATATCACTCCTTTCTCCACCCCCCTTTTCCCATTCCCCTGCCATTGCTTTCCTTCCTCTCTCCACCACCCTTTCCCCTTAGGTCTAGCATTGCAGTGTCCACCCCTCTTCCTCTTAGATAATGCCATCACATCCTCCTCTCTCTACCCCCCTTTCCCTTTGGTCTGGTTGGCTGACATCACTCCCCCCCCCCCCCGACTAGTGCGGCATCACTCTCCCCCTCCTCATTCCATGCCCGCTCTGCTCCTGTTTGTCTTTAAACTTCGAGGCTTCTGGCAGCAGCATCAGCAATGTAAGCGCTGCCTTCTGCCTGCCCCGGAAGCACTTTCTGTACAGCTACTCTGAATGTGAAACTGAACTAAACCAAACTGGTCTGCTTTGTGGTCTCTGGGGCCAGGGTGAGACCCGGGTTGTGCATGCATCCTATTTTGCCTCTTTGCTTCTTCCGCACAAGTAAGAAGTGCAAGGTTTATGGATGCTTTTTATGCTCACACATGGCATGTGCTAATTTTCAAAGAGAAACTACAGGGCTGGAGTCTTTCTGAAAATTTGCATAAGGTTTGCCCTTAAAAGCACCTGCATAGTTTAAACTGTACAGTCTGTTTAAAAATGGCCCCAGAGACTCTATTATCACAGGCCTTATGCTGATTTAATAACATTTCTTATGTTCTCTCTGTTCCATAACATTATGTCACTTGGAATAATGAGGGGAAACAATAAATGACGAGGATTAAAAATGTTTTTTGTACCATTATTGCACAGCTATTCAGTAGCATATGAGCACTATGCATTAGTACTCTATTTGTTAATGGCTTACCCTCTTCTACTGTATGGAGTTTGTGCAACTTTTGCATTTTTAATGGGTAATGTTTTATCTGTTTTAATTACTGCATGGCAGAAGCTAACATTAAAATATTTTACTGCACTATTACTGCCCCAGATTGGGATGTTTTATATCATTCCTGAGATTGTTCGGTCATATTGTCACAAAATAGCACTCTGTCAAACTTTGCTGTGTGGTCATGCGGAGTAGTTAAACTGGCACTAATCAATGTTGGGTCGACTCTTAAATTCTGCCTATTTTGTTATTTAATGGTTTTGTTTTTTTCAATGTCTCCATAGCACAAGGCCAGAGTTAAGACTTACTCTTTTGTATCTTGTGGAACCAGAGAAAGGTCTACAATTCCACATGCTCTGGGTTGGCTACAGAGGAGGGAGCCATGTTTGCTGCTGTGGTGGCAGAGGGAGAGCAGCACAGCTGGGATGTGGATTATCTTCGAGTTCTTCCAATCTCCTGCTGCTTCTGCTGTTATGGATTATTCCTCAACACAGAGTTCTGATGTCAGCCGAGAGTCTTAGGATATTGGAGGAGGACAATTGTTTCCAATGACCCTGGTAAGCAACTTGGGGAAGTAGTTACAGCTGGGTTGGTGAGCTCAAGATGGCCCATTGGAAGTGGTGACTGGTCTGCCTGGTTATACTTTCCACTTTGGTAGTGGGAGATAGAACTACACTTACTTGTTTTATTAGTGTTTGAGCGGGACTTGAATTTGATTGTGTATCTACTTCAGAAATAAGCATAATCATATCCTGGAACCCTAGACTTGCCATAATTGTATGCACCTACATTTCAGCATGCTGATGCAGGTTTGTGCTAGTTTTCTATAAGGACACTTGCACATGTAAGGGGTCGTATAGAATCAGCTCAGTATCCATGCTATTCAGCTGACTAAATGAAGACACCCTGTTACAGAATTGCCTCCATTATGTACAGGTTGAACTCCTCTCTCAGGCTTAAGGAAAAGAGGAGCACATCATCCATAGTATGGTAATGAACACCTTGGGAGGGAGATCCGGATTCTCATGACATACTTTTTTGACTGCATGTGGAGGTTCCCTTGTGGTAGGGTGAGGAGAAAAACTTAGGGGGAGGGGATAACTCAAAGTTCTTCACTCACTAATTATAGGAAGGGGAGAGATTTAGGGTTTTTGTTGGTTGTCAGCTTGCAGAGCCACCACAGACAACATTTGGCTCCTGAGTGTTGGTTACTTTATATTCTATCATGAAGGTTCTGCTTGATACACCATGGTGAACTATAAGAGCCCAAGATCTCCATGATTGCTAGTGAGGTGCTGTTGGGTGGAAGGTGGTTCTTAACAGGGGGGGGGGGGGGGGGAGGGGAAGTGGGATATTGCTATACTGTATAAAATGTGCATTGAGTATGTTGCTGTGTTCTTCTCTGGTTTACTGTAACAATGAGGGCCTAAATTGGATCATATGCAACTCAAAAGAGGGTGTAGCCATGGGAGAGGCATTCATAAAAGATGCACAGTGTTACAGAATAGCGGGGATCTGTGACCAATGGGTACAGTGTTCCTTGACGTCAGAAGAAGGCGGAACACTGAGCGAACCAATGGAAGGCTAGAGACGTCGGGACTGGGAGCGCCGCCTCCTTCACTGATGCTGCGCTGCCGGAGGAAGGTAAATTTAAAAGAAAAAAAAAAGGAAAGGGATCTTGGAGGGGAGAAGAGGGCGGGCAGTTCCTACATGGGAGCGGGAGGGCAGGGGAGAGAGGAGCATAGATGGGAGGGCAGGGTTCATGGAAGGGAGAGAGGGGAATTGCTTGATCGGGATGAATGGCGGGGGCAGGGGACAGATGGGCATGGATGGGTGGGAGGGTAGGGCTCAGGGAGAGAGGGGAATCGCTGCCTTGGAGCCAGCCAGGTGCGGGGGGGGGGCGGCGCCAACTGGTAGTCTGCAGGGGGGCGCCAGAGACCCTTGGCACAGCCCTGCACTGCTTAAATCATTGATTTCCTCCCAACCACCCCTTCCTTCCTACCGATAGAAAGCATAAAGTTCTAGTATGTATCTTAATACTAAACATTTAAGTCATTTCTCCTATCTGACTGCAATATTTCTCAACACTGGGGCAGCTACAGAAGAATCTCTACCTCGGTTGCCACCTGGGGTGGAGCACCCCCCTCCTCCAGGCATGCCCCGCCCCCCAGGGTGGAATACCCCTTTCTCCAGGCATGTCCCCCCGCCCTCTCTGCTCCGACCAAGGGGGTGTGCTGAGCAGTCATGTAGCTGTCGGCTCTGCCAGTTCCCTGCCCCCTCTGACATCAACTTCCTGTTCTGGGGCAGGGGATGGCAGAGTCAACAGCCGTTCAAGTGCTCAATGTACCCCCATGCTGCCTGCACCTGGGGTTGACCACCCCCACCGCCCTGCCCTTGGGCCCTGTCACTCAGATGAGTACTTCTAATATGCTGCAAAGGATGAAACAGCGAACCTTGACTAGAACTGAAGGGGCAAATAGGAGAATAAGACAACAACTTTCTGGACATATATAGAGGACCCTCATTATGTAAAACCTGAAAAATTTGATACAAAACTTTAATTTTACCAGGGCAAAGACTGGATGACCTCTTCAAAAAAAATAAATACAAATAAATAAATAAATAAAATGGTGCTTAGAATGCCCTCCCGCGGGAGGTGGTGGAGATGAAAACGGTAATGGAATTCAAACATGCGTGGGATAAACATAAAGGAATTCTGTTCAGAAAGAAGGGATCCTCAGGAGCTTAGCGGAGATTGGATGGCAGAGGCAGGGCTGGTGGTTGGGAGGCGGGGTTAGTGCTGGGCAGACTTATACGGTCTGTGCCCTGAAAATGACAGATACAAATCAAGGGGCTGGTGGGTGGGAGGCGGGGCTAGTGCTGGGCAGACTTATACGGTCTATGCCCTGAAGAAGACAGATACAAATCAAGGGGCTGGTGGTTGGGAGGCGGGGCTAATGCTGGGCAGACTTATACGGTTTGTGCCCTGAAAATGACAGAGACAAATCAAGGGGCTGGTGGTTGGGAGGTGGGGCTAGTGCTGGGCAGACTTATACGGTCTGTGCCCTGAAAAAGACAGATACAAATCAAGGTA
Source organism: Microcaecilia unicolor (assembly GCF_901765095.1). Lineage (NCBI taxonomy): Eukaryota > Metazoa > Chordata > Amphibia > Gymnophiona > Siphonopidae > Microcaecilia > Microcaecilia unicolor. Next base: position 328,350,284 of record NC_044035.1, read on the forward strand.
AGGTATACACAAAAGTAGCACATATGAGTTTTATTGTTGGGCAGACTGGATGGACCGTGCAGGTCTTTTTTTGCCGTCATCTACTATGTTACTATGTAAGGGAAGTGCTTTATTTTCTTCTAGTATGAAGCTATAAAGAGAGGAGAAATAAACCCAAGGAAGTAAATATCCATGGAGAAAATGAAGAAAGTGTAAATAGGATAAGAGTGTGGTAACAGACTAGCATTTAATTCCCAAACTCAGGCTCATTGAAAGGTTTTATTAGGCAGTGCCAATCTGTAAATCTTGTTTAAAGACTTTTTTTTTGGATTGCTTCTAAGCATTGATTTAAGATTCCTAGTAAACATTGATTTTTGTTTTATGATTGCGTGATCTACTTTTCTTTTAAAAGTGCTCTGAGAAATTATCAGGAGTAGCACTAAATTAGTAAAATGTGTCTGTTGTTGTTGAAAGACCATAATCTGGGGACTGCAAAGAAAAACTTCAAAGGCCTTGTCTTGTCTGTTAGATCAGAGGCAGATTGCTTCATTATTCATCCATTTCACATTTTTTTTGAAGGGGGATTGTCAGAGGAGTAATGGTAAAGTATTAACAATACCAACATGTCTACTTTTCTTGAGTTGGTAAAATATTTATTCACATCACACTAGAATTGTCCAAAGAGTGGTGCTGATGGTTGTCAGAGAGCATCTTTGCATTAATGACTGAGGGAAGATGCAGTAAACCTTGCAGTAAAGCTGCAGCTCTACCGCAAAATACCACAACAAAAATACCGTGGCTGCTGCATTAGAATAGTGGCATTGATATTACCTCTAAATCCTCCAACTAAAACCCCCCCCACAAAATTCCCTGGTGACTAGTGACACCCTTTCCTCATCCCACCCGCCACTGCCCATGCCCGACCTGCATGCAAATTAAAAAAAAAACGTCCTTGGAATCTAGTGGCACCCATCTGACCCTCACCTAGGCCCCTCCAGATCCTGTACCCATTGCTCTTGCATCTGACATAGTCATTCCCAAAATGGCACCCTGGGGCTGCACAGAATGGGCCCAAAGGAAGGCTTCAGGCAGCTAATGATGAAAGTCCTGCATTGAGCCAACCTTGCCATATCATGCAGGTCATCTCAATGGAACATTTAACTTACATCATAATGCTCCTGAGATTTTCCCCTAGTGCACATCCTAAATCTCAATTGTAGGTATGTTGAAAGTATTGAAAGAATACAATCCAATGCAATAAAATAATTTTCACAATTTTTTTCTACAATGTATAGCTCTGATGATTTTATTTTTAGCTCTAATTACAAATATGTAATTGTTAATGCCTGCCAGCCTGGCTCTATCAAAGAAGGAGTAAGGAAGGAATAAGTGCTCCCATGTTAATGCTATGCAGGTACCATGCGCTAATGACAACATTAGTGTATGGCCTGAAAAGGGGAAAGGGACTTGATATACTGTCTTTCTATGTGGTTTTTTTTTTTTTGCAACTATATTCAAAGCATATTACATAGTATATACAGGTACTTATTTATACCTGGGGCAAAGGAGAGTTAAGTGACTTGTCCAGAGTCACAAGGAGTTATAGTGGGAACTAAACCCAGTTCCCCAGGATTGAAGTCCACTGCACTAACCTCTAGGCTACTGAACCCCTAAAAAAGTGACACATTAAATCTAGGCTTAGCACCCAGGAAAGCCCCATGTTAAAGTGTGTTATGCCAAGATTGTACTGCATTTTAGCAAAATGGCCCTTTATTTATTTAGTTGTTACATTTGTATCCCACATTTTCCCACCTATTTGTAGGCTCAATGTGGCTTACATAGTACCGGAGAGGCCTTTGCAGGCTCCGGTGTGAACAAATACAGGGTGATGTTGTGGCACAGCCCATTAGGGAAATGGAGAATGGAAGAGTTGTGTTATGTCCATTACGTGCTTTAGTTTGGTTGTGTTGCAGAGATTAGGTATTTAAGTTGGATTGGTAGGATATGCCTTTTTAAACGGGTTGGTTTTTAGTGATTTCCGGAAGTTTAGGTGGTTGTACATCGTTTTCAAGGCTTTTGGTAATGCGTTCCACAGTTGTGTGCTTATGTAGGAAAAACTAGATGCGAACGTTGTTTTGTATTTAAGTCCTTTGCAGCTTGAGTAGTGCAGATTTAGGCAAGATCGTGTTGATTTGGATGTATTTCTACTTAAACAATAAAGGATAGTTGGTGTAGATTTGATCTGAGGAAATAAACATGGTTCTAATCCCATCATCTGCAAAGTTGATTTAACATCCTAGACTAACATTCTAAGGGATCCTTCTACTAAGGCATGCTAACAGATTTTGCACACACTAAATGATAAGGCACTCATTATATTGCTATGGCTGTCATCATTTAGCACAAGCTAGTCGTTAGCGCACCTTAGTAAAAGGATCCCTAAGTTACATCCAAACTTGGTGAAATTACTTAAAAAATAATTTGCTAATCATCTTAATAAAGGCTAGTGTGTACTTGATAGCAGGCTATTTCTCTTTAGGCCTTGGGGCCCTGTTTACTAAGCAGCGTTATAGGCGCGTTAAAGTTTTTACCACGTGTTAACCATGTACACAGGTTAACCATGTACATGCCTACAATATTCCTATAGGTGCCTACACGGTTAGCACATGTGCTAAGCGTAGGCATGCTAAAAACACTAACGCACCTTAGTAAACAGGGCCCTTAGTTCCTAAGTGCAAAGTGATTTGAACATCACAGGAAAAATAGAACAAATACCTGAAAAGGAGCAAAAATGGTAACATTTATTTATTCATTTATTATTTATTTTAAAAATTTCTATACCACCTAAACCTAGGTGGTTTCTATGAAAACATACATAATAATAAAACAGTAACAAAATATTACACACACTACTTCATCCTATAAAATTCCAAAACCCAATAATCAGCAGATAACATGTTAACCAGCTTACCTAACTTAGGGGACCTTTTACTAAAGGGTTGCTGCATGGCAATACGGAAATACCACCAGCCCACCGTGGCCGCCAGCGGTAGTACCGCCCCCAATGGGTTACCACTGGGATAGTATGGGAGACCCTACCACCACCTCAATGGGTGGCGGTATGTGCTTCCCCCAAAATGGCCATGTGGCAAGTGCGAACTTACCACACGGTAATTTCTTTTTTCCACCTTCTTACCCGCTGCGGTAAAAGGGGACTCTGCATCACAAAAACTCACACTGCTTCTAGTACGGGTCCTCTTTTACCGCAGCTTAGAAAAAGGAGCCCTTAGAAAAAAAGCTGTTAGAAAAAGCTGTATTTTTTAACAATTTCTTAAATTGTAAAGTGCTGGTACACACATGCAGTTGACCTGTGAGGATACCTCTGCCACAGAAAAGGCTGATGCTCTGGATGCATCTTAACAGATTTTCTCTATATCACCTACAAAGATAGGGAATAACAGTCTCAGATCTTGATGACCTGCCTGGATGGTAGACCCTTAACACCTGTTTAAAATAAAAAGGAGCAGTCGAATCAAGAGTCTTATGCACAAGTACCAGCACCTTAGACTGAATCCTTTGATTTATAGGTAGCCAATGTAGCTGTTTAAGAATAGGAGTCATATGAACAAACTTGGACACACCTACAATTAACCTTGTATCTGCATTCTGTACTACTTGCAATGCCCTGTCACCTGAAGCAACTAGTCCAAGGTACAAGGCATTGCAGTAGTCCAGTTGCGATATAACCAAGCAACCAAGCTCTAGACAACATTTCTGAAATAAGTAGCAGTTCAGTAAGCTCTCATCTGCTAATGTTCCACTTATCTTTACAAGCTCAACCGGTCCCAACAAGCGCTTATTTCGCTATAGCTTTCTCAGGGGACTTGAGCGGGGAACATTCTGAGTTGTCTCACTGCTGAGCTTGTAAAGATAAGTGGAACAATAGCAGATGAGAGCTTACTGAACTGTTAGTTGTTTTGGAAGTAATAATTGCGGAGAAATAAGTGACATAAGCGAAAAGTAATGAAAAAACAAAAAAGAAAAAAACAAGAAGGATATTTAAATTCGTGTCAAAGTATGACAAGCATTTAGACACATATTAAGGTAGGAGGAGGTTTTTGAGGTCTATGATTATTCATAATCATGAGAAAGGGATTGAGATATTTTTGGATCGCTATTCAGTGTTAGATCCCTGTGATTTATGAGACCTCTTTTCCTTCTGTAAAGACATTTGTACACAGTAGTAAGGGAGAAACAGTTATTGAAACAAGTTTACTTGGTTTGATGCATATTTAGGATATAGTGTAGACGAACGCAAGCCAGCAGTGGCGTAGGAAGGGGGGGCGGTGGGGCGGTCCACCCTGGGTGCACACCGCTGGGGAGGTGTCCACTCCATTGGTTCCTTGCTCCCTCTGCCCCGGAACAGGTTACTTCCTGTTCCGGGGCAGAGAGAGCAAGGAACCAACGGAGCCGACGCAGCTCCCAGCGACGTGGACTCGGGGGTGGATCGGCCCTCCCGCCCGCCTCTTGCTTTTAAAGCATTTAAAAATGCGCTCCGGGGGGGGGGGGGGGGGGGGGGGAAGGGTGCGCTCCAGAGGGGGGTGTGCCGAGGGGGCGCGCCGTGCTGCATCCGGGGGGGGGGGGAGGTGCGCAGCGGCGACCCGCCCTGGTGTCAGCTGCCCTCGCTACGGCACTGCAAGCCAGTATAGTTTGTTTATATTTTATTGGAAACCACATAGAAGGGCCCTTTTACAAAGCAACAATAAGCCCAATGTGGGCTTACTGCTCGCTAAAAGGGAAGTCCCGCCAGGCTACTACAGCAGCTCGGTGGTAGTTCCCTCCTCCAGTGAATGCCATTTCCAGCGCTGCAAAAAACGTTCAATTTTTATAGCATCGGTGTGTACCCAGCATTAATTGGGCAGTGCTGCCTGTTGCCTGGTTACCACCGGATGAGTGTGGGAGCCCTTACCGCCACCTCAATGGGTGGCAGTAAGTGTTTCCCCCCTTGAAATGGCCATGCGGCAAGTGAAGCACTTGCCGCATGGCCATTTCTTAAAAAAAAAACAAAGACCTGCCTTTTATCTACTGCGGTAAAAGGGGGCCTCAGCACACATCCAAAACACGCACTGATGCCAGCGCAGGCCCCCTACTGCCGTAGCTTTGGAAAAGGAGCCCAAAGTGTTCTGATTAGTGGCACATGATGTGATCAAATACAATTCATATACATAAATAAGTAATTAAAATAAACTGCACAGCTATGTTATCACTGCAAAGAAATACAGCTGCTGTATTGCTGAAAATTTGCTCATAATTTTTTCCATAAAGGAAGAAGACATTCAGTTGATTGAATACAGCCAGAAAAGACTGTACTATGTGGAGGATTATCAGCTTTTAAGGAAAGTAACATTTAATTACACTTTAGAGCCTTTAGGTGAGATTTGGATTTTAGACTGGCAAGAAACCTATAATTTTCTATAATAGTTTTGAGCTCTGTGACCTTTCAAGTTTATTAAGGGTACACAGTTTAATTATATTGTGTAAATGATACTGCCTAATTACATACTGTCACAAGATAATAGATGATAAACTGTAAAAAGCACATTATGACAATTTGCAAATGTTAATCCTGCATGAAGGCTATTCAGAGTTATGTGTATGTATCTCAACCTAATCTCTAAATTATTTATTTAGGCAAACAACCTTTGTCACTGTGTTGTAATGTTCCCTTAACTGAAAGCATTCAAATAAATCAAGGTCAAACTTCAATCAGGTAGATTTCAGACTTCTTCGTGTTTGTGTGGAAAAATTAAATTTGTCCTAGGTCTGCTGTAAAAGTCTAACCAATTTTTCTTCCAGATGAATCTGGATAACATCCAATAGCAGAAGCATAAAACAATTCCAAAATAAATAACAAAATAAATCAGGTTTTCGGAAGATTGGAAGAATGTTTGATCCAAAAATCCAGAAAATCTGCTTGATCTTTCTACCAAGTTTGAAATCTGTTTGAACTCACATAGGTGAACAGAAATTCTGAATCATATTTTGAATTGAGCCTGTTTTGGAAGTTTCTTTTGTAGCTTGTCTTAATGGCAGTACTGCACTGTACTCTGTCCCAGTGATGTGAAACAAAATATTTATGGCAAATCTACTTCAGAGAAAATATTTATTGGCAATTAGAGCTCTGTCTGGAGAGGTGAAAGCTCCCCAGATATTCATGAAACAGTAGCACAGTGAACTATTTAGAATGAAGTTAAACTGTGTCTTCTGATTTTACGTGTGACTTTGAGATACCCTTATTGGCATAGCTCATTATTAGTTTATTTAAATTGTACAGCACAATAAAGGAGTTTTCTAACCTTTGACTATTTCTTTTATTAGTATCCTACTTTATCTAGTGTGACTGCCATTAGTCCATTTAGTTATTAAGACATGAAGGTCCACAAGTGAATTGTAGGCAAAAGAGAATTTAGATCGAATGACTGACAGTTTTCAATTGTCAGCCTCCAACTATTTTTAGATCCCTAGCACAGAATACTAAAACTCAGTTCCACTGTCACCGACTATGGTGGGTAACAAATTATGATTTATAAAGTTATACTATCTATGGCAAAAATTATCAAGTCAAATTTCAGTCAGTGGCAGTGCACATTTTTTTTTTTTAGCCTTTAGCTTTTAGGTCTGGATATTCAATGGCAGGCCATATCCAGGCACCGGCGTTGAATACCCAGGTCAGCAGTGGTACCCAGAAGATATGTGAGTATGGATAAAATTCAGTGCCATACCTGCATTACTAACTGAGTAAAATTAAGTCTGCTATTTAAATAGCCCAGTTTGGTATGTGTACAATGGCATCAGCACTGAATATTGCAGGAAGACCTTGGGAAACTGGAAGACTGGGCATCCAAATGGCAGATGAAATGTAATGTGGACAAATGCAAAGTGATGCACATTGGGAAGAATAATCCGAATCATAGGGGCCCTTTTACTAAGCTGCGTCTACGCGTGCCCAACTTGCGCCAAAATGAAGTTACAGCATGGCTACTGCGTGGCCATTGCAGTAATTTCATTTTTGGCATGAATCCACTACACAAGTACAGAAAATAGTTTTTATTTTCTTGTGCGCGTCAGGTACGCGCGCCAAGTGGCATTTAGCATGTGTAGGTCATTACTGTCTGGTTACCGTGTGAGACTTTACAACTAGGTTAATGGCTGGTGGTAAGGACTCAGACCCAAAATGGACATGTGGCAATTTTTGATTTTGCTGCACGTCCATTTTTGACAAAAATTTTAAAAAGGGCTTTTTTACAGGTGCGCTGAAAAATGGATTGGCGCGTGCCCCAAACCCCCACCTACACTACCGCAAGCCATTTTTCAGCGCACCTTACTAAAAGGACCCCATAGTTACCTGATGCTAGGGTCCACCTTATGAGTCAGCACCTAAGAAAAAGATCTAGGTTTCATTGTAGACAATATGCTTAAATGTTCTGCCCAGTTTGCAGTGGTGGCTAAAAAAGCAAACAGGAAGCTAGACATTATTAGGAAAGGGATGGTAAATAAGACCCAAAATACTATAATGCCTCTGTATTGCTCCATGATGTGACCTCACCCGGAGGGAAATCGGGGATGACCTCCCCTTACTCCCCCAGTGGTCACTAACCCCCTCCCACCCTCAAAAAACATCTTTCAAAATATGTTGTGCCAGCCTCTATGACATTCTAAGATGTCATACTCAGGGCCATGACAGCAGTATATAGGTCCCTGGAGCAGTTTTAGTGGGTGCAGTGCACTTCAGGCAGGGGGGACCCAGCCCCATCCCCTCCACCTGTTACGTTTGTGGAGGAAACAGCGAGCCCTCCAAAATCCACCACAAACCCACTGTACCCATATCTAGGTGTCCCCCTTCACCCATAAGTGCTATGGTAGTGGTGTACAATTGGGGGTAGTGGGCTTCAGGGGGCTCAGCACACAAGGTAAGGGAGCTATGTACCTGGGAGCAATTTATGAAGTCCACTGCAGTGCCCCCCAGGGTGCCCGGTTAGTGTCCTGGCATGTCAGGGGGACCAGTGCACTAGAAATGCTGGCTCCTCCCACGATCAAATGGCTTGCATTTGGTCATTTCTGACATGGACATCTTTGGTTTCGAAAATTGCCGAAAATCAAAAACGTCCATGTCTAGGGACGTCCAAATCTAGGGACAGCAAAATTTAAGGATTTGGACGTCCCTGACGGTATTTTCGAAAGGAAAGATGGTCGTCCATCTTGTTTCAAAAATACGGGTTTCCCCGCCCCTAGATTTCACCATTTTGCAAGGACGTCCAAATCGCAACTTGGACGTCCCTTTCGAAAATGCCCCTCCATGCCATCTGATATGCTGAATAATTATTATATGTGGGTTCTATAATGTTAAGCCATTTTCTTTTATATCTTCATTTTTCTCCCATTTTATTCACTCCCCCATCTGCTGGTGGTCTAAGGAACAGAATTATTAGTTATTTCCTGTATTTTATATCTACTATATGGTTATCTTATTCAGTATTTCTGGTACAAGTAGTTCTGATTAGATTTTTGTTTTTAAATTTATAAATTTGAAAAAAAACTGATGGCTTAGCTGCCTCCTCTGCTTGAGCAAAGGGCATTTAGCTGGGGCTTTCTCTGAGAGCAAGTGCTCCACTTTTTCTTTGCCCAGTTCCCATTTAGCACTGGATTCATTGACTGAAATGAAATGTCTCCCTTGGTGTGTATAAAAGCCAGTGATAGTGCATCTGTTTGTGTACAAGCATGTAGATCACTATGATGGCAGTTAGCTTCCATGGCATGTACCTTAGGCTTGCTTCTTTCAGGCAAGATAACCCCTTGCAAAAGAGGACATTCTTCCTTAAAATCTGAGGACACCTTTGAGTCAGCTTATGATTGTGCGCTACTGTGCACCAATGCATGAGTCATTACATAGGCTTTGGCTCACTGAGCAGGATCTTCGGAAGTAATGCGGCTAAGCTGGCTCTCCCTACCATTCTGCCTTGTAGCTGCTTCAAGGGCCTTGGCTTCAGCCTCAGTGGAGGTTGCTTCTTTCTCTTGCCTCCCTGTATGTAGAGGCAACAGCAGTAGTGGAAGCAGTGGAATCAGCATCAGCAACTGCTTTCTGTCCCTTTTTCTTCTAGTCTAATTTTCTCTAGCTTCAAGGCTGCTTCCCGTTGACTGTAAGAAGCTCGTGATTTAGTGGCCTCTGCTTTTGCCCTTACCCATATGGCAGATGAGCTGGTTGTAGACTTACATGAGTGGGTTGTTCTATGTAACCTCTCTCTCTCTCTTTATCTATCTATCTATCTATCTATCTATCTATCTATCTATCTATCTATCTATCTATCTATCTATCTATCTATCGAGATCCAACCTTGTAAAATCATGATTTAGATATTTATACAATATAAACATCTAAATGCTAATTTATGCAAACCTAAAACATAAATGGTGTTATGTTTCAATACAGAATTAATATATTGATAACATTGTGGCTTACAAGATCACTTACCACACAGCCATTTATTTTCCTGAAAAAAGACAGCCTTTTACCCGTTGCGATAAAAGGGGTCTCAGTGCGCATCAAAAACATGTGCTGATGCTAGCGCAAGCCCTCTTTTGCTGCAACTTAGTAAAAGGACCCCTGAATGAAGTGTCCTTATAGTGGATCTTATATATGGAAACAACTATACATGCAAAAATAAGGTCCAATGAGGATTTAGAGTATGGTGTATAAGTGTTCTGTAAATAGTACCCAACTATTTTCCGATGGACCACAAAAATATTTGTGTTATAATCATAAGGAACCTTTTTTTGATGATATCACTTTGATAAGAGGGTTATCTTGCATTTAGCTCTAAGACCAAGTAATTGTATTCAAACATTAGTGTGTGGACATTACTTTAAGAAATGGGAAATCGATCATTTTACTGCTGCGGTAGAAAGTGGCCATAGTGCGCGGGACAAGGGCTCACTAAAGCCACTTTCCCCCCAAACCTTTATAAAAGAACCCCTTTGTGATCTCAAATCTTTAAAATAATTGTCATGGCCAGTCTGTACTCACATGTTCACCCCTTGCAAATACATGCTTTGTAGGTTAAGCGGGTATTTGAAGTCTAGCTCTTAGGTGGAATTTTGGCATTTACATACTCATTATTCTTAATACGTATGTTGAGAAGTGGGTAACTGTTAGCACTGACATTATTGAATTCCTCCCTATATCTATCCCTGTTCATTTTCATTCTGTGCTCATGTTATGATTGAATATCAAGAGGTTTTCTCTAGTTACAACCTCTACATTAACTATAGAGTTTTCTAACAATCTTTGTCTCATATTTGCTGTAGGGTGAATTAAGTAATTTCTGCTGGTGCTATCAAGAGTTCCATGAGAAAAATGTGAGATGTCCCAGCATTAATAGAAATCTATTTTGGCAGTACATTGCACACAAAAAAAAACTAATATTCCCGGTGTTAGACAGCTTTCCTCTTTATGCAATTTTCTGTCTGCCACATGTAATAATTATTTGGATAATTTGCTCAGTACATTAAACAAACTGAATGCTAGACTGTGACAATACACAAATTGCTATACTAAGTGTCTGTTTTTGAAGCATTTATTTTTGGCAATTTGACCATTTTTTTTTCAGATACAAATACTAATTGGTGAATTAAAATATAATAAGTAACTAACCCCCCCCCCCCCCCTTCTTTTATAAAGCTGTGCTAGGGACTGCCGCACAGCAATTCCGACACAGTCCAATCACGGCATTACTGCACCAGCGGGAGGGGGACGACGACAAAGGACAAACAGGCGTAGAAAATTGTAGGATTTAATTGTTCTTTCTCTCTTAGGGCTAGTAACAAAATAAATGTAATAATTGTGCTAACATGTTAATGCATGATAATGAGGATAAATGTGATTTAGCACACATTATTCAAAGCCAGCCCCATGTCTAGGGGGATTATTTACAAACACATGGGGTAAATTCTATAAATGGCATTAAAAAATCAGCACCAAAAAAGCACTATTTTATACAACATGCTTAAAGTTAGGCATGATTTGTCGAATAGTGATTATACCTGTGAATCACACCAAACTTTAGGCATGGCCATTTGCACCAGCTAAAACGTGGTACAAATATCCACAAGTAAATTTTGATGCAGATGCCCTTAATTCTCTAGCAATGTGCATAACATAAAGGAACACCCTGATATGCCCATGGCCCTCCTATTTCCACACCCTCTTTTTGACTCACACATAAAATTTACACGCAGATCCAGTGCTTAAATTCACATGCATAAATTTCAATTAAATCTAATTAGTGCAAATATTTGCTTGTTAAAACGTCAATTATCAGTGCTAATTAGTTTGTTATTCAATTAAATTGCATGAACAATTTTTAGCAACTTTTATAGAATTAGGGGATAACTTTCAATAACGCATATTAATCTGTATTAATGCGTGCTAACATGTTAACAAACACTAGTAAATCGTATGACAGATGCATGCAATTTAAGTCTGGGGTTCACACCTCAGTCTTTGAGATCAGCCTGGTAGTCAGGTATTTATAATTAAAGAGGGTGTGATTTATTTGCATACACTGCTTCCTATTGGCTTGCCTGATTCTCTAAAGACAAAGAGGGTTCGAGAGTATACTAATCAAAACAAAACAAAATAACACACAAGGGCCTTCAAGACTGGGACAATAGAAAATGATTTATTCAGAAAATGGACCAACATGGGCCATGTTTCAGCGAGAGTCTGCCTGAGTCACGGGCCAAAAAAAAAGGCCAAAATTCCTTGTTATATATAGCAGGAAAATGATAAATAAGCCTAGCAAAAAAGTCAGTCTTCATATGATCATCTGCAGAAGCACAGAAAAAAGTCACCGCTGTCTCAGTTGTCTAAAAGCTGAAAAACACCATCAGTATGAAACTACCGCCAAACCATGGGACTTTTTTTTGACCCCTGACACAGGCAGACTCTCGCCAAAACATGGGTCATTTTCTGAATAAATCATTTTCTATTGTCCCAGTCCTGAATGTCTTTTTGTGCTTTTGGTTTTGCCTGATTGTCTAAGCATGCTGGGCTTGTAGTCACCCTCTTCCCTCTCCATCAGATCTGTTAAGCTGTCTGTAGCATGCCCCTTCATGATCTAGCTGTTAATTTATTTGTGTCTGTTGCATGAGCCCTACAAGCCTTTGTAACTCCATCAAGTTTTTACCACAGTATAAAGCTATATACAACATCTCTCTCAGCATGTTGCTGAATTGCTCACAGCTTCTCTCTTGCATGGAGAGAGAGCTGGTTAAGAACAGACTCCTAGTTTGCAAGGCAAAACCTTATGTCCAGCTCATCTAAACTGTAAGTTATTTTTCTTTGTTTGACTGATGCATTAAAGAAGATTTTGATTCAAGAGTTCTGAGTCTTATCATAGTGATGTTCTATTCCGTGATTTAGACTGCATGTTAATCAACCTGATGAGAGAGCAGAACACGTGGAATAGCCAGTGTATTAGTAATACTGCAGAAACTGTCAGCATGTTATCTTTCAAAGACTCACCTCTGAATACTTGGGGGCCATTTTACTAAGCCATGTAAGCATCTACGCACACCCAATGCATGCCAAAATGGAGATACCACACGGCTACAGTGTGGCTGTTGTGGTAATTTCATTTTTGGTGTGCATCCAATACAAGCATCTGAAAAATAATTGTTATTTTCGGACACGCTTATCAGATGCGCACCAAGTGGCACTTGATGTGCGTAGGTCACTACTGCCCGGTTACCATGTGAGTCTTTACCGCTAGGTCAATGGCTGGCGGTAAGGTCTCAGACCCAAAATGGCCATGCGTCAATTTTGATTTTGCCGCACGTCCATTTTCAACAATAAAAAAGGCCTTGTTTGCAGGCACGCTGAAAAATGGATCAGTGTGCGCCCAAAACCCACACTTACACTACTACAACCCATTTTCAGCGCAGTTTAGTAAAAGGACCCCTTGGCCAGTACTTTTACCTTTAACATATTTGACCTTGAGCACACTTTCTTTAAATCGTTGTCCTTACTGTCCCCTGCTCTTTAAATTCAATAAATATTGTCACTGTTAATTTTGATAGTAAGAAGTTATGACAGGACACCCTAGTGTAGACAGAGGACACAACTGCTTTTTTTTTTTTTTTGTTACCAGGCAGTGTATTAAAATGCAATCTATCACTTTTATCCAATAAACATAAATGAAAACAAAAGTTCACAGATTTATAGCTGTCCATACTTCAGGCACAGTAGGTTCTTTCACACAATCAATGTGGTCAAACGTTTCTTAATATAGGTTCATGTTGGCTTTCAGTTATACCAGGGTCATGGGTTCTTTTATGAGCTTCAGCAAAGTAGTAATCGTTAGTAGTGTGAATTCATTTTTTTAAAAACTATTTTTCCATCAACAGGGTGCAAAGCATAGAAAAGGTTGTGGGCCAAACTTCGTAATCCAGTTCCAGCCCACACTATATACAAAACAGCAACAACAAAATTACAATTATGAACAACTTTTACACTACCAAACCTCTAATCTCTGCTACATATTTGCCTGTACTCTTCCACATCTCCCTGGTTGTATTCTTATGAAAAGCAATGAGGGTAAATTCTTCCTATTCCACTGGTATTTCTCGTAGATTTTCCAGAACTTTGCATAGACATTCCCATTCACTGTCCTATTATTTAATCCCTCTTCCCTTTTTCTTTCCCTCCCCCTCAACTGCTATCCACTGTATTATATAGATGGCCCTTCCTTCTTGATCTTACCCTCCAGTCCAACAAGTCATGACAAGCCCCTCATTTATCCCCTCTATTTCTTATTCTTTAGTGCCATGTTTAGAGACATTTTGTATATTATAAGGGTGAGAGGGCATGAAGTCATTAGTGCATGTTTGGTTCATTGATTCATCTTAATGTATTAAGGGACTATTTTTACTAAGCTATGCTAGACACTAACTCACACCTAATGCAACTTAAAATGGTGGTACCACAGGATATATATATATATAATTTTTTTTTTTTTAGTTGTACCTCGCGCTTTCCCACTCATGGCAGGCTCAATGCGGCTTAGGTACTTATTTGTACCTGGGGCAACGGAGGGTTAAGTGAGTTGCCCAGAGTCACAAGGAGCTACCTGTGCCTGCAGTGGGAATCAAACCCAGTTCCCTAGGACCAAAGTCCACCACTCTAACCACTAGGCCACTCCTCAGTCAGGCGTCATGTGGTAACTGCAAAATTAGTGTGTGCTAATCCACACGCTGCTAATTATTTTTATTTGGGGGGAGGGGCATGTTAGAGTGGGAATTCCTGTGCTAAACAGTGCATCTACATTAGCGTGCACTAACTAGTTAGTGCAGGGTTACTGTGTGAGCACTTACCACCTAGGAAATGGGTGGTGTTAGAGACGCATGCGGTAATTTATTTTAATGGCTGTACGCTAATGGCAACTTTAATGCATGCACTGTATTTATAAAACTTGAGCTCTGTAATTTTATCTACTATTCACCACACTATATTCATTTTTTACTCATACGCTTTATTTTGATTTTCATGCCAAGAGTTTGTTGGGGTAGGAAAAAGCCTCAGATAAGTTGCTCTTTTTGCATTAAGCTACATACTAACTTTAAAAAAGGAGACTATGATAAAATGAGAAGAATGGTTAAAAAAAAACTTAGGGGGGGCAACTGAGAGGGTAAAAACTGTACAACAGGCATGGACGCTGTTCAAAAATACCATCCTGGAGGCCCAGGCCAAACATATTCCACGAATTAGAAAAGAAAGACGGAAGTCCAAAAGACAGCTGACATGGTTGAAAAGTGAGGTGAAGGAAGCTATTAGGTCCTTTATCAAAACAATTATGCTCAACAATAGGGATTTCCAATGAACTAATTAATAAAAATTCTGCCGCTCTATACAAGCATTCAAGTCTTGCAGCTCAATATGTAGCCACTCCCTCACGTCTGGGTGAGATGTATGATAAGAGCAGGGTTCTGGTTAGCCTGATGTTAGTAGTCGAGGCAGCTTTCCAGGAACCCAGTACCCAGGAATAGAAAGGGAAGAACAAAACTGAACAATCACTGCACTAGGTGTCTTTAATTGTTTTTCAAAAATACTGGGCCTCAGTAAACTTGCAAGAAATAAAAATAACCAAACAATCCTTTACTTCTTAAAACCTATTCTGTACTTTGTTTTCCCTATTCTTTTGGACATACTTAACATGTATACACTGTTGCAACCTATCCAGTCAGCAACATACAGACTTTTTTAAACTATCTCTCTATTAACTCTCACCATTAAATCTCTTCTACATACAACACAGCTATTCCCACTATTCTAGGCTTGTTTACCCCAAGCACCCCAATTTTAATTTCAAGCATTCAGAATTTCTTTCAAATATTCCCAACCCATACTTTCCTCCTATCCTGTCACACTTTCCCAGCACTGCACATCCTTTTCAGCTCTTTCAATCACTCCCTAGTACATTAGATCCACTTCCCTGTCTCTGACACATAGTTTCATCTCCTCTCTCTTTCACAGTCAGCCAGCACTCTAAATTTAAGCCCAGTTATTCCTTTTCATCCCAAACCCTTTCTAAAAGACTTTAATCCTATTTCCAATCTCTCATTCACAGAGCTCTCAGACACACAACCTCTCTCTTCCAGTGCTCCAGCTTCCTCTTGCAACTGCCAGCCAGAGAGCCTCTCTGTAACTGTCAGCAAAGCTGCTGCTAAGCCAACAGAAGCTCAGCTCTCAGCAAATTCTAAGGACCTGCGCTGCTGGCCACAACAGAACTCTGGGACAACTTGGGTAATTTTATTTATTTTATTAACCCCTCGGGGTACAAACAGTATTCAAACCGTAAATTCATTGCTGTTTCTTCTAAGTATTTTATACTGATCACCCCCTCCCCCAATTGAGTGTGGAATATGATCTATAACAAAAGCTCACAACTGTATAAATTCAAGCTGAAACTGTAAAAAATGACAGACAAACGGAGTTTCTATAGCACCCCTGTTGATATTACTCTTACGCTCTGTCAATCTGGTGACTAACTTCTGTGATGTCTGTCTCACATACAGTTCCCTACAGGGGTATCATATTCAGTAAACTACACTTTCTGTCTTGCATGTAGTTTTACACCTCAACTCATATTCTCTATCATCAACAGGATTTTTGAATATTTGTACAGATTCCATTATCTCACACATTTGTTGAGCCTGTTGAAGAGTGAAAAAGTATGTTACTATTGTGAGTCTGTTTGAATTTTCCAGCTTATTAAGTAAAGTAATATGATTAAATATGTGGGCTATCTCTACACTACTGTCCTCACAAAGCTTTTTTTGGAACATTAATGCTGGCCATTAATACCAAAAAATTGGATATGTGTGAAAGGAGGTAGAGTGGGAATGTTGGCAATCTTAAGGCCACAGCATGCTCAGACTTAATCCCTCTCCTTCGTTACAATTGGCTGTGCCTCTGCCAACAGAAAGGAAAGTTGAACCACATTACCAGAACAAAGGAGAAGATCAAAAAGGTCATGGGGGTCATAGGAAGACAGATATACTTGCAACAGCTATGCTATTAAATATGTCTATTTTAGAGTAATTACAAAGCTTTGTGGTTAGACAACAAACAAAATAAAACATGGAAAAGAAAATAAGATGATACCTTTTTTATTGGACATAACTTAATGCATTTCTTGATTAGCTTTTGAAGGTTGCCCTTCTTCGTCAGATCGGAAAAAAGCAAATGTGGTAGCAGATAGTATATGTGAGTGAGACATTCAAGCATTACTTTGACAGTCTGGCAGGGTGGGAGGGAGGGGGGTGGGTAGGAGGTATGCATGGGGACATCAAAGCATTTCATTGATATTCGAACAGGATGGGTGTGGATAGGTGAGAGGAGGGTGACAAACAGAGAAATACAACCTTATGGTTTATAATGGGCTAGAAAACCCAGATCCTTGGGTGTCAAAATATTCAATCATTCTGACTTCAAAGGTCTTACGTTCCTGTTGCAGTGTTCTGGTCCTGTAAAGAGTGGACTAGCACGGCTACCACACCTCTCTGGTTAGACAACAGAAGGGAAAGTGTGCTGGGATAAAAAACTATAAAAGGTAGTATACTTGTCTAGCCAAGGAGAAGAGATTCAGAGGAGGAAGATGACAACAGCTGTTTAAGATGAGAAATCTCATAAGTGATCATGCTTAACGTCTGGCAGTTGGAATATTTCCTTAGAAGAGTGAAGGGTTGGTCCTTATGTGCCATCATGTATTATTTTATAATGTTATTATGTTACATTGGTTTTTTCTTCAGATGCTCCTTCTTTGGGTGGCTCAAAAAGACATAAAGCATTGCAGTTCCTTATAAGAAACTTAAAATCTTCAAGATCCAGCCATTACCATCACATACATCATTTTGCCATCTACTAATCTAGAATACCTGAAAGAAAACCATCACCTCCCCAAAGAAGTTTCTAGTAAGTAGCATACACTTACCTTCAGCAGAGGAAAACTATTACAATTACATGTGATTGTTACCCCAGCTGTTTAAAATTAGGACTCAAACATGGCATTTTGAGCTTCGTTAACTGTAAACACCACATGCTTTGTCATTTCACCTTGTAACCATTATGATGTATTATACTGTAAAAAAGAAAAACCTGGAAAGAAATTAAATGCCTACTTGTGTATAACTGTAATGTTTCACTGAATTATATAATAGCGCTTTGTAGTGCTAATTTGTTTTCTAGAGAAAACATCCCATCAGATTAATGTGTGTACCTAAATTGTGACTGTTTTACCGGTCAACTCAGGGTATTTTGTTTTATTTTTTTTCCACATGTGGTGATGTCCTTCTTTGTCATTTCTTTCATACTGGAGCCAATACAAATGACAAAATAAAACAGTGGTTTATCTACAAAATCTACTGCTAAGAAATAATGATCGCTCTTGCTGGTTTTACGATAATTGAATTTTATTTTATGAATAATGTGTGGGATAAGAAAGGACACAGAGGAGAAACAAAGAATTTATAAAAGTGACATGCAATGCTGTTGTTCTTTTTTTTTTTTCCATCTCAGCAAATAACCTCTCGGCAAAGTCTATCGTTGAGGTATATTCTGGATAGACAGTTGTGGTGTAGTAGGTAGCAAAACTTGAGTTTCTCATTTCATCATTAGAGTTTAAAGATCTGTTTATTTGCTGAATAAACAGAAGCAGCCATCTATTTGTGTTAAGACTAAATATTTGGGAAGTATGCTTAGTTGTTTACCTTCAACAAGGTTTATTTTTCATCCTGAGGGAAACTTTTTACTGCCATTTTACGAAGCCGCGTAAGCGCCTACGTGCTCCCAACATGTGCCAAAATAGAATTACTGCCTGGCTACTGCGTGGCTCTTGTAATTTGGACGCATGTATCGGACGCGGGCCAAGTGGCATTTGATGCATAGGTAATTACCGCCTGGTTACCGCGTGAGACTTTACCGCTAGGTCAGTGGCTGGCAGTAAGGTCTCAGACCCAACATGGACGCGCGGCAATTTTCATGTTGCCGCACCTCCACTTTCGGCAAAAATTTAAAAAGGCATTTTTTTGCAGGTGTGCTGAAAAATGATTCTGCATGTGCCCAAAACACATGCCTACACTGCCGCAGGCCATTTTCAGTGCTCCTTAGTAAAAGGACCCCTATAGCAATAACAATGGTGACCTTCTCAAACATTCTCATATAGAGCCCTATATGAGGATGTTTCTATAAACCATGCCTAACTTTAAGTGTGTTTTGGGGCAAATGCATCCATTTTGCAGCTCCCCATTATCTTTCCCCTCTCATCTTTCCCTACATTCCTTCCTGTGAACTCTGCTCACTGGACAAATCTCTCTTGTCGTCCCCCTTCTCCTCCATAGCTTGAACTGTATGCGGTACCTGATTGGAAGCCAGTGAAGTGACTTGAGGAGAGGGGTGATATGAGTATATCGGTCTAGGCGGAAGATAAGACGCGCAGCAGAGTTCTGAATGGATTGAAGGGGGGATAGATGGCTAAGTGGGAGGCCAGTGAGGAGTAGGTTGCAGCAGTCAAGGCGAGAGGTAACGAGAGTGTGGATGAGGGTTCGGGTGGTGTGCTCAGAGAGGAAAGGGCGAATTTTGCTGATGTTATAGAGAAAGAAGCGACAGGTCTTGGCTATCTGCTGGGTATGTGCGGAGAAGGAGAGGGAGGAGTCGAAGATGACTCCGAGGTTTCGGGCAGATGAGACTGGGAGGATGAGGGTGCCATCTACTGAGATAGAGAGTGGAGGGAGGGGAGAGGTGGGTTTGGGTGGAAAGACAATAAGCTCTGTCTTGGACATGTTCAGTTTCAGGTGGCGGTTGGACATCCATGCAGCAATGTCGGATAAGCAGGCCGATACTTTGGCTTGGGTTTCTGCAGTGATGTCTGGTGTGGAGAGATAAAGCTGGGTGTCGTCGGCGTAGAGATGATACTGGAAGCCATGGGATAAAATCAATGAGCCCAGGGAAGAGGTATACATCGAAAAGAGAAGGGGTCCAAGGACAGATCCCTGAGGAAATCCAACAGAGAGCGGGATGGGGGTGGAGGAAGATCCATGAGAGTGTACTCTGAAGGTACGGTGGGAGATAAGAGGAGAACCAGGAGAGGACAGAGCCCTGGAACCCAAATGAAGACAGTGTGGCAAGAAGTAAGTTATGATTGACAGTGTCAAAAGCAGCGGATAGGTCGAGGAGGATGAGGATGGAGTAGTGACCTTTGGATTTGGCAAGGAACAGGTCATTACAGACTTTAGTGAGAGCCGTTTCTGTCAAGTGTAGAGGGCGAAAACCAGATTGAAGCGGATCATAGTAACATAGTAGATGACGGCAGAAAAAGACCTGCACGGTCCATCTAGTCTGCCCAAGATAAACTCATATGTGTATACCTTACCTTGACTTGTACCTGTCTTTTCCAGGGCACAGACCGTATAAGTCTGTCTAGAGCAGATGAGAGAGTGGCATTGTAAGCGGAGACAGCCTTATCGTCAGACTCGGAGGACATAATGGAGGGAAGGAGATTAGAGATACTAGAGGATAAGGTGGGAGGGTCAACGGCCTGGAGATTCCTGAAAGTAGTGGTTAGTGTAGGGCAGGGCTGAGGGGGAGGGTGATGAAGTGTGAAGGTGATCAGGTGATGATCTGAGAGAGGAAGATCTGAGGCACGGAAATTGGAGGGTGAGCAGGTAGAGGAGAGGATGAGGTCAAGACAATGGCCAGTTCGATGAGTGGGGGTGATGGAACTCAGCTGGAGGTTGAAGGAGGATGTCAGAGTGAGGAACTGAGAAGCGTAAGGGTCTGATTGGTCGTCAACGTGTATGTTAAAGTCGCCAAGAATGAGGGACGGAGATGCGGGTTCAAGAAAAACGGAGAGCCAAACATCGAAGTCGGTAAGGAAGGAGGGGAGGGATTTATCAGGGGGCGGTAAATGACTGCAACTCTGAGTGGCAGCGGGTAGAATAGACGGATGGAGTGAACTTCAAAGGATGAGAAGCAGTGAGATTGCGGTAGGACGAGGGGTTGAAAACTACAGGCGGGTGAAAGTAGTCACCCGACACCTCCTCCGCGGCCAACTGCGTGGGGAGTGTGGGAGAAAAGATAACCTCCATGGCATAGGACCGCGACTGAGGCCGAGTCATCAGGGGTGAGCCAGGTTTCAGTTAGGGCGAGCAGATGAAGGAGGGACCTGGGAAGGTGGAGGGCACTGTTCCCTCTAAGCTGAGCGGGTGTCCTCCAACTGCATTGCTGCCAGTAGTTGGTGGTGCTTCAATATTGAGTTTTCAATCTCAAGGAGTCTTACAGAACTTGCCTATCCCTCACTATTGAAAAAGTGCCACTCAACATAGAGGTAACAATGGTAGGGGGTCAATGTGGGGGAGCCTGAAGAGGGCCTAATGGTGGCCCCCCAGGGGAGCCCTTAAGATTGTTTGCCCTGGGCCTGACTTGGTCTGTCAGTGGCCCTGGAGTGCAGGAGTAGGCTAGTGGTAAGAGATGTAGGCTGAGAAGCTTGGGACCTGGGTTCAAATCCCACTGCAGCTCCTAGTGACTCTGGGCAAGTCATCTGATCCTCCATTGACCCATGTACAAAAACTTAGACCTAGGTTTACTAAGCAGCATTGTGGGCGCATTAGTATTTTTAACACACATAAATGGTGTACGCGCGTTAAACGCTAATGCGCCCATAGAAATGTATAGACATGTTAGCGTTTAACGTGCCTTAAATTTACAGGTGCATTAAAAACACTAACGCACCTTAGTAAACATACCGCTTAGATTGAAAGCCCACTAGGGACAGAGAAAGTACCTGCATATAATAAATGTAATCACAATTGTACCACAGAAAGGCAGTATATCAAATCCCATTACCCTGCATATAAATGTTGGTATCACAAAAGCTTGATATATAACACAATTACAGCACACGTGTAGATGAAACTGCAGGGAATGCAAGATGTTGTTGCTGCTAGTGTACACCTATGTGCACTTTTGTGAGCTGGGCCTATTGCATATTATTTGGCTACTATACTGTGGACCAAACCTTTGGCATTACACTTGCATTAGTCAAGATGCAAGCACCACAATGGGGTGCACTTAGAAGCGATGTTATAATGCCATCACCCAACTGATAGTATTCTATATTCTGTGCATATCGATGGTGAAATGCCCATAGTCTGCTCCTGCTCCATCTATGTGTATTTCACGCAGAAAACAAATATGCCTAGGTGTATTCTGTCAAGTACGCCTACATTTTATAGAATAGGATTCAATTTCCACGCAGTATATAGAATAATGCCGAGCACCTCTCCACATGACCAAAGGTAGTCGTGACCATTTACGTCATGTTTTATTTGGTGTAAATCTCAATGCCTAAATTAGGCACAGAATGGCTGTATTCTTTAACAACATACATAGGTTTTAGAAACCCCTATGTCATGCCCATATCCACGCCCCCTTTTCAACTTTGTGACTTAGAATTTAGGTGCTCCACATTACAGAATACGCTTTGCAAGTTGTGCGTGTAAATATTAATTAGTGCTGATAATTGTTTGTTAACATCCAGTTAGCAGTGCTGATTAGCTAGTTAACCAATTAAGCTACGTGCATTGTTATAGAATATGCTTTGATTTCCATGCAGAAATTTAGGTGCCATATATAGAATCCCAGGGCTGATGACTAACATTGGCACCATTATAGAATTGTCATAGCCCAGCTCTAATGGGAGGTTTCTGCATTTGTTTCTTTTAAAAGGATACTTCTATAAAATAGGTGTTGATAGTTACACACTGATTATGTGTATAAATATAATTACATATATGCATGTAAATACCAAAAAGTCTGCCTATGTCTGTTCTGTAAATACATGCACATCTTACATAGTCTGTATTTTACAGATAGGTATACACAGGGGCAGAATAGGGAAGAACATGTTTAGGATTCATAATTACGTGTGTAACTTAAAGAATACTACAAGTTATGCCAGGGGTGTAGCCAGCAGCCCATTTTGGGGGGACTTTGGGGTGGACTGGGAGGCCACCATCCCTCTCTGCTCCCTCCCCCCTAAAAATGTTACTTTTTCTGGCAAGGATGATCAAGCCCCTCCAGTTGAAGAGCTCCGCAGCCCGAACCTCCCCTAATGCGAAGAAGTCAGCAGCATGCTTTCCAGGTGCCAAAGCTGGCACTCCTCGCACATGCTCAGTTTATGCACGTGAACTGAGTATGCACGAGTGTCAGTTTAACACTAGTTTGACACTGTCGGGAAATCTGGAGGCTTCTCAACTGACTTACAGATTTTTGGAGCAAAATAAATTTTAGTTGTTCCAAAAATCTATAAGTTGGTTGAGAAGCCTCCAAAACACCTGATAGTGTCCACATATAATGCAATATTAGAATCTTTGTCAAAGTTTGTGGACAGTTTTCTGTGGAGAGAGACTTAAAAATTAAGTCCTTTGTGAAAGACTCAGCACATTTGTTAAGGATTTTGGAAACTGTGCCGAGGATTAAAGATTCAACTTTGTTAGTAACTTTAGACATTACATCATTATACACAAGTATCCCTCAAGAAGAAGCAATTGAAGCCATTTCAGAAATGTTATCCCGGTTCTCCGCCACAATTAATTTCTATAGACGTTTTGGTTTAACTATCAGAATCAGTCATCAAAAAAATTATTTTTGGTATAATGGAATGTTCTAGCAGCAAAATCAAGAAGTTGTGATGGGGCAATCTTGTATATGGATCGTTTGGGGACAAACAAGATATATTTATTAACAGGATTTGGGTGAGTGATTCTGTGAAAGAGATTGCTGGATGATGGGTTTTTTTTTTTCATCTGAAGTTGAATTACCTATGTTTGTAGAACGATTGACTACTTTGGATCCTCACATTAAATTTATTATATCTTAGCATATTCAACAGATTGAATTTCTGGACTTGTGGATAATGAAATGACTTATGGATAATGAAAATAAATGGTAGACTGTTGACTACATTGTATTGAAAGCCGGTTGAGAGAAACAATTTGTTACAATTTGACAGCCGTCATCCTTATCCGTTAAAATATAATTTACCAGTTAGTCAATTTCTTCACCTCTGCCATGTGAGTACTATTTGACAGAATTTAAAGTTCAACCTGATTAAGTGAAACAGTGGATTTTGGATCAGAGATACCCTGAGACAGCAGTGAGGAAGACATATTTACGAGCTCGGTTTGCTCATCATGCGTTGTTGCTTCAGGACAATGTTAATACTCAAGAAGAGAACTTGATTAAGTGATTTGTTCAAATTATGTGCACCCAATGGCATGTTACACAGTTGTATACTATATTTACTGAGTTCACTATTATAGCATATACATGGCAGAAAACCATTGGAGATTGGTTAATTCCACAGAGATATGAGAAAGTACAAAATGAAAGGGATCGTACATATTCTCATGAACCCTGTGGTAAATGTCAATGGTGCAGTCAAATATTAAGGAGACCAGTGTGGTGGCCCCTGGTAGCAGCAATAGACCTATGTGAGGGTAGGTATTTCATATAAAAGTAAGAATGTAGTACATGTTATAATTTGCCCCTGTGATTTGATTTACATGGGGAGAAGTAGTCCCCAATTAAAGTCAGGTTAAATGAGCATAAATCTTGAATAGTTAAGTGAACAGTACAAGCCCCATTAATCCAACATTGGGTAGAAGCTAAAAACAATATTTCAGAGCTTAGATGGTGGGTTATTGATCAAGTGACAGCAGGACGGGAGGGAGATAATGTTGAAAGGAAATTTAATTTTAAAGAACAATACTGGATTTGTTTTGTTTGAATTCAGTATTGCTATTGGGTTTAAATCAGAAGATAGAGTGGATGACATTGATTTGACCTGGGAGTTCTGTGATTGGTCCTTGAAAAGAGTCATTTTATAAGCAGGAAGTAGATAAATAGAGGTTTTGATATAACACTGCTGCCATTTTGAAGTCAGTAAAAATGAAAGCTTGAAGATGCCGGAGGAGTAATTAAAGTATAGTGATTATAAAAGTGGTAATGTTAAAGAATAGTAGCTACAACGAGCTGGTTAAGGGAAACTTTGGATTAATAGCTTTGTTTATATTCCTCATTTTCAGGGGGTTTGCCTTGAAATAGCTAGTCAGCAAAATGTGGTCTATGTCAGAATTACACCCCCTCCCCCGACTGACAGAAGGAGTGTCATCATTAAGATGAGTACCACTAAGATGGTGATGGTGTTTTAAACAAGATCAAAGTTAAAAGGAAAATAGTTCTATACTGAAAGTGCAATATATATTAAATCAGGAGCGTAGCCAGACACCCAATTTTGGGTGGGCCTGGGCCCAAGATGGGTGGGCAGAAGAACTCTGCCTTGTCCCCCAAGTGATTTGGTCTCTTCCTCTCTCGCCAGCATGCCATGTGGTCTCTCAAACATCCCCCCTCCTCTGCATACCTTTTAAATAGCAGATTTTCACCGGTGGCGAGCAGCAGCTAATACACACTGCTCATGTTGACCCCACATCCTTCCCTCTGATGCAACTTCCTGTTTCTGCATAGGCAGAAATACAACAGAGGGAAGGCTGTGGGGCCGCTGCAGGTGAAGATCTGCTATTTACAAGGTATGCAGGAGAGACAATTGTTGGGAGTTTGACTGGTGGGGCTTGGGGATCCCTGCCAGTCACATCATAGGTGTGCTGCTACTGGGTGGGTCTGAGCCCAAAGTGGGTGGGCTCAGGCCCACCCGTGCCACCCTAGGCTATGCCACTGTATTAAATATTTATTAAAATGTAAGATGGAAGTTAAAAGTTTATGCCCACTAGACCAATGAGGAGGTGGGTGCATAAGGCATACTGATTGTTAAATGGTTTGACAGTAAGGTACACCACTGAGGTCTGTGGTATTAATTAATAGTGAAAATCACATGTAGAGTTGGGTGATCTGATTGGATTTTCCAAGAATTTTTGCCTATTGATATGGTTCATCATCTAGGAGCAGCATAAGAATTTTTCTTTTTTTTTTGGGGGGGGGGGGGGGGCAGGGGCTTCCAATTTGTTTTTAATTCCTGCCATTCCTAATTGAATTTTTATGAAGTAATATTTTAATAAAGGCATTGATTTAAAATGTGTCCTGGGAAATCATACTGTACTCATAATATATTGGGTGATCCACTTCCTGATAATCCGGCTCAGCACTTTAAGTACCCTGGACTATCCCTGCAGGGGGTGACAATATGCAAAAAATATGTTATTTTATTTTTTTATTTATTTTAAAAACTTTTAATCTGCTGTAGATCTAAGCAGCTTCCATAAAAACACATATAAGATATTAATGCAAATACAATTTAATAAACAAACATGCTGCTGGACTCCTACCCTATAAAGACATAAGTACCCCCATGAGGCAGTCAAGAATGTTTGACAAATAAGCAGAATTTTAAGCAATTTCTTAAACTGCGGTACATTAGCAGAAAGAAGTAAGTAACCAGGTACAGCATTCCATAATACTGGATCTGCTATAGAGAAGGTCGAAGCCTTTGTCACGCTATAATGGATTCTGTATATGGCTCCTAAAATTAACACGCGCTAGGCAATTATGCCTAGGCATATTCTAAATTTATGAGCGGTATTTAGAATACGCTTAGGCATAGTTCATGTGACTGAATCTATGTGCGTCCATTTATGCCAACAAAAGGTGGTGTAAATCCCTGCGCGTAGATTTACACGCACTGGCCCATATTTTATAACAACGCGTGTAGATTTTTGAATGCCCACAAAATGCCCATTTCCATGTCCCAAGCATGCCCCTTTTTGCCTGTGCATGTTAGAATTTAGGCATGGTGCATTACAGAACACGCTTAGCAATGTATGTGTGTAAATTCTAATTTTTGCCAATTAGTGCTCGTTATTGCTTGTTAAGAGCTGTTAACAATGCTTCATACCTTGTAAAAGCAATTAATCTATGTGTATAGTTATAAACTATGTCTAGATTTATACACAGAATTGTGCGTAACTCTAAGCGTGTTATATAGAATCCGGGAGAATATGAGGACACTAGTAAATCCACTTCTAAATGCTTTGTAGACTCAAAAATTTAACCGCAGACTGCAAATACCATGGAGCCAAGTTCTAGACAATTTGGTGAATAAGAGACAGAACTTTATACTGAACCCTAGATCTTACAGGCAACCAGTGCAGTTGCTTTAACACTGGAGTAATGTGTTCCCACTTTGCAATACTACTTACCACCCTTGCAGCCTGCTTTTTGTACCACTTGCCATACTTGAATCCTTGCATTCGAAATCCCCAAGTACAAGGAATTACAATAATAATAATACATTTGTATACATTGCCACAACTGCATATCCACTGTAGATACCTATCATGAGTGGTTGTAGGGTCCAGGAGCATAGGTTTGCAAACTGTTGTTTAAGGCATCAAAGCACAAATCAGATGCCTCTGTATGAATGAATCACACTTGCTATGAAATCTGATCTGTAATGCAATAAATTCAGTTAAGAGATATACAACTTCTACTTTGAATTGTAGAGGAGTGTGGTAGCCGTTTTAGTTATCAAACAAAATAAAACATGGAAAAGAAAATAAGATGATACCTTTTTTATTGGACATAACTTAATACATTTCTTGATTAGCTTTCAAAGGTTGCCCTTCTTCGTCAGATCGGAAATAAGCAAATGTGCTAGCTGACAGTGTATATAAGTGAAAACATTCAAGCAGTGCCCATTATTTGCAGATAGATATCATTGTCAAAGCGTAAGTAGTTGTGAGTTAAAATGAATTTGATTAATTTTGTAATAGTGAGAATACTGAAAGGTAACTTTAAAACCATACAAGAACGTAAGACTTTTGAAGTCAGAATGATTGACTATTTTAACACCCAACAGAAAGGACTTATACAGCTTTATGGTTTATAATGGGTTAGGAACCCCAGATCCTTGTTGTCTCTGTTGATCACCCCACCCCTCACCTATCCACACCCATCCTGTTAGAATATCAATGATATGCTTTGATGTCCCCATGCATACCTCTGACCCACCCCCATCCTCCCACCCTGTCAGACTGTCATAGTAATGCTTGAATGCTTTCACTTATATACACTGTCAGCTAGCACATTTGCTTATTTCTGATCTGACGAAGAAGGGCAACCTTCGAAAGCTAATCAAGAAATGTATTAAGTTATGTCCAATAAAAAAGGTATCATCTCATTTTCTTTTCCATGTTTTATTTTGTTTGATTTCTATTGACTACTTTGAATTGCAAAGCCCAGTTTTGCGTTTGTGCATCATTATTGTGGAATCTTGCAAACCACTGTTTTTTCCCCTTAAAAAAAAGACAAAAAAACAACTTTCCTGGATATTAAAATATGTTAGATATATCTAAGTGACAGTAATAATACACTGCATATTCTAGCACCTCAGCTCAGACTACAACAGAGATAAGTATGAATGACTAGGTGAATTACAATTCAAATGATAAAGAATTTATAAGCAGGCACTTTGTTGGAGCTAACATAACAGAAAGGAAATATACACCGTTATCAGAAGAAATGTCATGGGCAGTTCAAGTACAGCAAAGAAATGGGTGTTGTGACATCTATTACCTTATTTTCTATTTTTAGCTGATGAGGGTCTGGTGTTGAGGTTGCCAGTCTCATACTTTATTTGTACAGAGAGATCTCAGATGAGGAAAAGTTAAAGAGGTTAGGGCTCTTCAACGAGGAGAAGATACAGCTGAGGGGAGATATTATAGAGGCTCTATAAAATCTTGAATGGAGTGGAACAGGTAAAAGTGAATTGATTATCAGAAAGTACAAAACTAGGAGATACTTCATGAAGTTACATAGAAGTACATTTAAACCAGATAGGAGAAAATATATATATATTTTTCACTCAACAATCTAGTTAAGCTCTGGACATCATTGCTGGAGACAGTAGTAAAAGCAGTTAGCTTATCCCTGAGTTTAAGTAGCATGGAATCTTCCTACTTTTTGGGACTCTGCCAGGTACTTGTGACCTGGACTGGCCACTGTTAGAAACAGGATTACTGGGCTAAATGGATCCTTAGTCTGGCTCAGTAGGGCATCTCTTATGATATAATCCATCTCTTGCCTCTTATGCAGATGAGTAGAGGAGCGGCCTAGTGGTTAGAGCACCGGTCTTGACATCCAGAGGTGGCTGATTGAAATCCCACTGCTACTCCTTGTGATCTTGGGCAAGTCACTTAATCCTCTTTTTCCTTAGGTACAAGCTTATGGGCCCTTTTACAAAGGCATGGTAGGCTCTGTGCGGCAAATTAAGACTACCGCCAGGCTCTCCTGGCAGCAATTTCAGTTTTGGCACATGCCCATACCGCCGGGACAAGCTATTTTTAAATTTCCTACTGCACACGGCGTTTCAGGCATTAATTGGCAGTTGGCATGTGCCGATCGGTCACCGCATGTGTAGTGCATGAGCCCTTACCGCTAGATCAATGGGTGGCATTAAGGGCTCAGGATGTAAATAGGCGCACGCTGGTTTCAGTTTTACTACAGGCCCTTTTCCTGGCCCATTGAAAAAAAGCCCATTTTCCCAGATGCAGTAAAAGCTGGCCCGGCATGCGCCAAAAACATGCACCCACACTACCGCAGGCCACTTTTGCCATGGCTTAGTAAAAGGACCCCTTAGATTGTGAGCCCTCCAGGGACAGGGAAATACCCAGTGTACCTGAATGTAACTCATTTTGAACTACTACTGAAAAGGTGTGAGCAAAATCCAAATAAATGACTTGAAGATTACAAACATAGTGAATACCGTGGTGGGAGTAGAAAACTGGAGAAGAGGTCTACAAAAATTAGATGAATGGTCTGAGGACTGGCATTTGAAATTTAATGTGAAGAAGTGCAAAGTGATGCACTTGGGATGCAGAAATCTAAAGAAGATATGCCGGATTGGAGATCAGAGCCTGATAAGCAGGTTGACTTAGGAGTAATCCCTAAAGTGTTTTCTGATGTACCAAAGTGATTTTAAATAGGAGGAAAAACCCTCAAATTATAAGGGAACATTCTGTCGTTGATGCAACCAACATTAGGGAGGTTCCTTAAATCAACATGGGTAAAAAAACCTCCTTCTGTTATTTCAAAAGTATGGCTCCTGCTCTAATATTTTAAAGGATAAGAACCGTCTATATTTATAATACGGATCAATTGCACTTACCTTTTTACTCTACAGTCATTTAGACACCTTCCACGGCTTGGATTTGGTCATTTTTGAGATGGGCGTCCTTGGTTTCCATTATGGCCAAAAACCGGGGACGACCATCTCTAAGGTCGACCTAAAAGTTGAGATTTGGCCGTCCCCGACCGTATTATCGAAACGAAAGATGGACGTCCATCTTGTTTTGATAATACGGGTTTCCCCGCCCCCTTCGCCGGAACGTCCTTAGAGATGGATGTCCTTAGAGATGGTCGTCCCCATTCGATTATGCCCCTTCACATGGTTGAATGGTGTTTTATGTTAGCCTTCTAAAATTGCCTCCTAAGGATTGAAATATTTAGATAATTTCATTAATTTGGGGTCTCTCTACTAAGGTGGATGTTCAGTAGCACATTATTTCCAGTGGCTCCCATTATTTCTAATGGGGCTTTTTCCACTAATAGTACGAGATAATGCATGATGATAAGTGTTAATGCATTGCCTACAACACCTCAAGTAAATACATCCCATTTTGTTGTAATTTATATGCTTCAGAATGAAAAACTGAAAGTTATCATATTTCTTAACTGAAGAAATTGCTCTTCTATTTTGAAATGCATCCTTAGCCAGCTTTTCCAAAACAAGTTCTATTTCTCTACTAAAATTCCCCTTGGAAAAAAAAAACCCTTTGAATTTCATTTAGTCCTAAATAGGGATCACTTATCTAAGATTCACTCTAATTTATGTTGTTATATATGTGCTTAATTCTTGTCTTTTTTTTTTTATTTAATGATGGAAACATCTGTCTTTTTTTAATTTGCCAGAGGAGTATCTAAAGAGTTTGCAGAAATCTGTTAAATAATATATTTGGGTTATATCTTCTGATTCAATAAATGTACTATCTATGGATGATTCAAGAATTTACAAAGGATTCCTTTCTCAAATTACTTTCAAGCTTCATTTCATCAAGAGTTCCAATGAACCGCAATTGATATGTGATCACATACCTGGGTAGTCTTTTGTAAAATCACTCATAAAATGATTGCTCAGTTTTTGGCAATAGTACAAATAATAATACATTGAAAGTAAGTAGTTGCTTTAGTCTGTTATGGCTTAGATCCAAGAAGCTACTGACAAAACCAAATGTCTTTACAACCAACACAGAGCTAAGAGTTTGTCGTTAATACCATCCCAACTGCATCAATGTATTACATTAATGCTTGCCTATTTGGTACAGTGGCTTCAATCTCTTATCCAAGTGATATGTATTTTTCTCTATTAAATTGTAAGCTCTTTGAGCAGGGACTGTCTTTCTTCTATGTTTGTGCAGCGCTGCGTATGCCTTGTAGCGCTATAGAAATGCTAAATAGTAGTAGTAGTAGTTATTACCAGGTTCTACTATCTATACTTCATCATGTTTTGCAGTTGAGATTCAGAAAAATGAATGATACTTTTCATTATATCAATTGACAACTTAATAAAAGCTGTTTGATTTTAATATTCTCTAACAGGAGGCATCCATTATTGATTTTGTTAAAAACTTTATGAAGATACCAACAAACTAGCTAGCTTTGATGGAAGTTGGTTATACTGGTCCATTGTTAACGTGTCTCCTCAAGTACCCTCCTATCTTATTATCTCTTCTCTTTGAATCCTCTATGCTTCTTGAGGTCTACTCAGTGACTCCCCTAAACTCTCCTGGTTGAGTCTGGTAGAGTCTCCTTTCTCTGCTCTAAGAACAGAGTCATGGTGAGTAAATTATCATCTCACCTTTAGAGGTGGTCTCTTTAGAGAAGGATTGGGACTCAGATGCAAGGACACATGCAGATAAGAGCACTTCATGACTAGTACTGAACTACAGATCCAACAGATGGAGGTCTACAATATAGATAGATACATACATGAACATAAAATATGACATCAGATAAGGATCATAGAGACCATCTAGTTCACCCAGTTCCATTCCTAGTTCAAAACTGTGGACCTTTATTGTTCACTGTCTTTTCCTTCCTTTCCAATAGGGATCCTCTGTGCTTTTCATGTTTTCTTGAATTCTATTAACAATTTTGTCTCCACATCCTCCACTGGGAGTCATTTCATGAATTCACCACCTAGTGTTTCTTTTGAATCTATCTTGTGACTTCCTCTGAAAAAGATTTGCTTCTTCTCCTCCTCCTCCTCCTCTTATTGACTTATAAGTGCATTCACTCTGCAGCCCCTCACTACCTTTCCACCCTCATCTCTCCCTACACTCCTTCCCAGGAACTCCGTTCACTAGGCAAATCTCTCCTAATTATACCCTTCTCCTCCATCACTAACTCCAGACTCCGTTCCTTTTATCTTGCCGCACCTTATGCCTGAAATAGGCTTCCTGAGCCGTTACGTCTAGCTCCATCCCTGGCCGCCTTCAAATCCGGACTAAAGGCCTACCTGTTTGATGCTGCTTTTGACTCCTAACTTGTCACTTGCTCGTAACCTTTATCTTGTCTTCCTCTCTTCAATAGTCCCTGTCCCTATGTGTCCTTCTGTCTGTCCTACCCTTATCCTTATTAGTGCTGTCTGACTGTCCTGATTTAGATTGTAAGCTCTTTTGAGCAGGGACTGTCTTTTCTTCATGTTCAATTGTGAAGCGCTGCGTACGACTGGTAGCACTATAGAAATGATTTATAGTAGTAGTAGTACATTAGCTATACCTTTCACATATTGGTGTGTCTTATTGTGCAGTTAAGACACACCAACTTTTTGCTAAATTACTTCTAACTTGTCTGTACCTATTTGGAGGTAATATACAGTGGGGGAAATAAGTATTTGATCCCTTGCTGATTTTGTAAGTTTGCCCACTGACAAAGACATGAGCAGCCCATAATTGAAGGGTAGGTTATTGGTAACAGTGAGAGATAGCACATCACAAATTAAATCCGGAAAATCACATTGTGGAAAGTATATGAATTTATTTGCATTCTGCAGAGGGAAATAAGTATTTAATCCCTCTGGCAAACAAGACCTAATACTTGGTGGCAAAACCCTTGTTGGCAAGCACAGCGGTCAGACGTCTTCTGTAGTTGATGATGAGGTTTGCACACATGTCAGGAGGAATTTTGGTCCACTCCTCTTTGCAGATCATCTCTAAATCATTAAGAGTTCTGGGCTGTCGCTTGGCAACTCGCATCTTCAGCTCCCTCCATAAGTTTTCAATGGGATTAAGGTCTGGTGACTGGCTAGGCCACTCCATGACCCTAATGTGCTTCTTCCTGAGCCACTCCTTTGTTGCCTTGGCTGTATGTTTTGGGTCATTGTCGTGCTGGAAGACCCAGCCACGACCCATTTTTAAGGCCCTGGCGGAGGGAAGGAGGTTGTCACTCAGAATTGTACGGTACATGGCCCCATCCATTCTCCCATTGATGCGGTGAAGTAGTCCTGTGCCCTTAGCAGAGAAACACCCCCAAAACATAACATTTCCACCTCCATGCTTGACAGTGGGGACGGTGTTCTTTGGGTCATAGGCAGCATTTCTCTTCCTCCAAACACGGCGAGTTGAGTTCATGCCAAAGAGCTCAATTTTTGTCTCATCTGACCACAGCACCTTCTCCCAATCACTCTCGGCATCATCCAGGTGTTCACTGGCAAACTTCAGACGGGCCGTCACATGTGCCTTCCGGAGCAGGGGGACCTTGCGGGCACTGCAGGATTGCAATCCGTTATGTCATAATGTGTTACCAATGGTTTTCGTGGTGACAGTGGTCCCAGCTGCCTTGAGATCATTGACAAGTTCCCCCCTTGTAGTTGTAGGCTGATTTCTAACCTTCCTCATGATCAAGGATACCCCACGAGGTGAGATTTTGCGTGGAGCCCCAGATCTTTGTCGATTGACAGTCATTTTGTACTTCTTCCATTTTCTTACTATGGCACCAACAGTTGTCTCCTTCTCGCCCAGCGTCTTACTGATGGTTTTGTAGCCCATTCCAGCCTTGTGCAGGTGTATGATCTTCTCCCTGACATCCTTAGACAGCTCCTTGCTCTTGGCCATTTTGTAGAGGTTAGAGTCTGACTGATTCACTGAGTCTGTGGACAGGTGTCTTTCATACAGGTGACCATTGCCGACAGCTGTCTGTCATGCAGGTAACGAGTTGATTTGGAGCATCTACCTGGTCTGTAGGGGCCAGATCTCTTACTGGTTGGTGGGGGATCAAATACTTATTTCCCTCTGCAGAATGCAAATAAATTCATATACTTTCCACAATGTGATTTTCCGGATTTAATTTGTGATGTGCTATCTCTCACTGTTACCAATAACCTACCCTTCAATTATGGGCTGCTCATGTCTTTGTCAGTGGGCAAACTTACAAAATCAGCAAGGGATCAAATACTTATTTCCCCCACTGTATATCATCATAGGCATTATCTCCCTCATTCTCTAAAGGTCACTAAAAATTGTGTGTGTAAATTTAGGCATGTTCCCGATTTGCATGTGTAATTTGATAGAATAATGAGCCAATTAGTGCCAATAATTGTTTTTTTAAACTAATTCTCGGCACTAATTAGGATTTAATTGGATTTACAATGCATGTAAAATTAGGTGTGGCATCTGTGCCTAAAATTTAAGTATGGTCCAAAAAAGGGGGCACAGAATTGGGAGTGTCATGGGTATTTTAGGGTGGAACGGGGTCATGGATGCGAGCCAGGCAGTAGTTCCAAATTGACACGCATTGTGTGCGCGTAGGCACCAATGCGTCTTAGTAAATGAGCCCTTAAATCACTACATATACATAAAATTGACAAAATAAATTTATACTAGTAAATGGACATATTGATATAGAGATGTTATAGTGGATATTAATACCTTTATAAACTTTCCACCATTGTAGAGCTCAAGAACATGTGGAGGGGCATAATCGAATGGGGCGCCCAGGTTTTCCTGAGGACGTCCTCGCAGGACGTCACTGCGAAGGGGCAAGGAAACCCATATTATGGAAACAAGATGGGCATCCATCTTTTGTTTCGATAATACGGTCGGGGACGCCCAAATCTTCACATTTAGGTCGACCTTAGAGATGGTCGTCCCCGGTTTTTGGCGATAATGGAAACAGAGGACGCCCATCTCAGAAATGACCAAATCCAAGCCCTTTGCTCGTGGGAGGAGCCAGCATTCATAGTGCACTGGTCCCCCTTACATGCCAGGACACCAACCAGGCACCCTAGGGGACACTGCAGTGGACTTCACAAATTGCTCCCAGGTGCATAGCTCCCTTACCTTGGGTGCTGAGCCCCCCAACCCCCCCCCTCCCAAACCCACTACCCACAACTGTACAACACTACTATAGCCCTAAGGGGGAAGGGGGGCACCTACCTGTGGGTACAGTGGGTTTCTGGTGGGTTTTGAAGGGCTCACATTTACCACCACAAGTGTAACAGGTAGGGGGGATGGGCCTAGGTCTACCTGCCTGAAGTGCACTGCAGTACCCACTAAAACTGCTACAGGGACCTGCATACTGCTATCAGGGAGATGGGTATGACATTTGAGGCTGGCATAGAGGCTGGCAAAAAATACTTTTAAAGTTTTTTTTAGGTGGGAGGGGGTTAGTGACCACTGGGGGAGTAAGGGGAGGTCATCCCTGATTCTCTCCGGTGGTCATCTGGTCAGTTTGGGCACCTTTTTGAGGCTTGGTCACAAGAAAAAATGGACCAAGTAAAGTCATGGATGCCCTTCTTTTTTCTATTATCGGCCGAGGACGCCCATGTGTTAAGCATGCCCCAGTCCCACCTTCACTATGCTTCTGACACACTCCCAGGAATTTTGGTCATCCGCGTGACGGAAAGCAGTTGGGATGTGAGAAGGACGCCCATCTTCTGATTTGTGTCGAAAGATGGGCGCCCTTCTCTTTCGAAAATTAGCCCAATAGCCTCATAAATAACCATGGCATCACTGTAAAAAAACAAAACAAAACCAACAACTATCAAATGAAGGATATAAAAAAAATTAAAATATAAATTAAAATAATACTATGGGAAAATAGAATATTACACACAGTTGGCTGAAAAGTATTAAATTTGTGCCGTCATCAAAAAATTGAACCCCACCAAAAGAAAGATATGCATGGAAGTGGAAAAGAATATGTAAATCTGTGCCACCATCAAAAATGCACCGCCATGAAAAATAAAACCTCAGTATACTTAAAACCAAAGTGGATATAGTTTTTGATTG
Organism: Microcaecilia unicolor; assembly: GCF_901765095.1. Lineage (NCBI taxonomy): Eukaryota > Metazoa > Chordata > Amphibia > Gymnophiona > Siphonopidae > Microcaecilia > Microcaecilia unicolor. The sequence continues at coordinate 328,386,230 of NC_044035.1, forward strand.
TAATGTAAGACTCACATAACATGCTAGTTTAGAATAATGGGCAAAATAATTGCAAATTGCCACTCTTGCATAAAAATGCTAAATACAAACCAAAAGGAAAAGGGAAACATTATCTTAGTTTAATAGTACTGTGCAAAAATATCCTGTCAACCCTTCTTTGGAAATTGTAAAGTAATGAAAACTTACCGGCAACTCAACACATAAGTGGTTTTGGTGTATATAGCCAAAGAGCTAAGGAACATGCTTGGCCCATTATGTGTCCTGAAGACAGTAGGCAAGGCTTGTCACCATAGGGTCGTTTTACAAAGGTGTGCTGTAAAATGGCCTGCGCTAGTGTAGGCACGTGTTTTGGATGTGCGCAGATCCATTTTTCAGCTTGCCTGTAAAAAAATGTCCTTTTTTGGCCGAAAATGGATGTGTGGCAAAATTAAAATTTGGAGTGCATCCATTTTGGGCCTGAGACCTTACTGCCACTCATTCACTTAGCGGTAAGGTCTCACGCGTTAACTGGGCAGTAATCGTCAACGCGCGTACACTGCCGATTACCACCTGGTTAGCGCTACACGTTCAAAAATAAAAAGTATTTTCAGATGCTTGTAGCGGACACATGTAGAAAATGGAATTACTACCTGGGCCACACAGTAGCCAGGCGGTAGTTCCAGATTGACATGTGTTGTGCGCATGTAGGCACCTACGCACCTTAGTCAAAAGGCCACCCATGTCAATTATATTATGTTGGATGTACCAAGATGGACGTGGCAGCATTGAGGAGAATGAAAATCCTCCTTCAATGGAATGCCTTCAGCCTTGTGACGTCATGCCATCTCCTGTTAATCAAACCTTCTTGGTCCTATCAGTGAAATATTAGGAATGTAGCACTCTACTGACTCATTTAGGGGCCCTTTTATAAAGCGGCGGTAAGTTCAATGCACTGTCCGCAGCAAACCCTAATGCCAGCTCAGAGCTGGCGTTAGGGTTTGCAGATCATTGGGGAGGAATTGTGAGCCCTGTCCAGCATGCATTTGCATGCTAGCAGGCTCCCATCCCCCAATGGAACCCCCCTCAGAAGCCCCTGAGTCCCATACAGGAACCCCGACTCCCCCACCCCAAGCCAGTGACATGGAGGCTGGAGGTCCAAAGGACGTACAGGCCCCCAAACCCCCAACACAAGTTTATGGGGGGATGGAGATACAAGGGATCTCCAGCCCCCTAGCACCTCTCGCACCCCAATCTCTAGCCTCCTGTGAACTTGTGTCAGGGGGGGTTGGGGGGGGCTGGAGGTCCACCGTGTTGCTGGCTTGGGGTGGGGGTATGAGGGTTCAGGGGGGCACTAGGCCACCAGAGCCTTGCATTGCAGGGGGTCTGGGGGTCCCACAGACCTCCAGCCCCTGTGTTTGACAGGTCTGGGCTTTTGACTGTCAAACTATTGCAGGAGGATTGTGCCTGAGTGCACTTTTACCCTATGATCAGAGATAATAGTGTGCTTAAATTTGCATGCTGTTATCTCTGATCATAGGGGCAGTAAAGCCCCACACTGTTCCAGCACTATTTTTAGAGCGCTGTTTGGAACAGCATGGGGCTTTTGATCATCTGCACCTAAATGATTGAGGATAACAGTATACTACATGTCTATGGTGCTTACAGTCTCATCTATACCCTCTTCTACATTTCACCTTTCAACTTTATTTGATATACCACAAATAAAAATATATTTAAGCAGTTTACAATATAAAAGAAATGCTGGGGAGGAAAGTGAAGAACACGCAAGAAAGTCTATAATACAATCAATTTAAAAATCATAGCTTTGAGAATTTATCTAACTTTAAGATACAATAGGAAAGTAGGAAGTGCAATAGATAGACAACAGCAATGAAAAGTTACCATAGGAGAACTCCAATCTGACTAAAAGAAAAGGGGTCCATCTAATATTCAACAGAAGGGAACAGCTGTAGGAAATAATAGGTTTTTGAAGCAGTCTTATATTTTATAAAGGAAGCTTTTGTTGGAGTTCATTCGGAAAGGGCATTTACTACTACTACTACTATAAATCACTTCTATAGCGCTACCAGTTGTACGCAGCGCTTTACAATTGAACATGAAGAAGACAGTCCCTGCTCAAAAGAGCTTACAATCTAAATCAGGACAAACAGACTGGACCAAAAAGGAGAAGGGAAGGACAGACAGAAGGACACATAAGGATAAGATAAAAGTTACAAGTCAGGAGTCGAAAGCAGCATCAAACAGGTAGGCCTTTAGCTCGGATTTGAAGGCAGCCAGGGATGGAGCTAGATAAAATGGCTCAGGAAGCCTATTCCAAGCATAAGGTGCCTATTCCAGGCATAAGGGCATTTCAGAGCTTGGGAGCAACAACCTTAAAATATAGTTGTCTAGTAGAGTCTAGGTGCACTAGAAACCACTAAAAAGTTCAGTTGTGATGATCATAAGGAGTGGACAGGAGTATAAGGAATGAATGAATGAATGAACAAAAAAGAAAGGAAAGGATACCAGTGTAGAACTCCTGATGGAAGGATTTTAAAATAAATATGAAATGATACCAGGAGCCAATGACTTTGAATGGATTCAAATATTCATTTGTTATGTAAGAAAAAGTTCTCATTGCTGTATGACAAAATCAGCAGCTACGATCAATTTACTTATTAGGCTTTGTAATCATATTGGTGCCCAGATTGTTTAATAAGCCACAAAGAACAAAACTGAATAACAAAGAGAGGGGCCCTTTTACTAGGCCGCATAGGCGCCTATGCATGCCCAACATGCACCGATTTGGAACTACCGCCCAGCTACCGCGTGGCCCGGGTGGTAAATTTATTTTTTCTGCGTGTCCACTACACACACCGGAAAATTTCCGGCATGCGACGCTAACCGGGAGGTAATTGGCAGTGAACATGTGCTGACAATTACTGCCCAGTTAACGCATGACACTTTACCGCTAAGTCACCAGGTGGCAGTAAGGTCTCAGGTCCAAAATGGACATGCGCCAATTTTTATTTTGCCGTATGTCCATTTTTGGCCCATGGATCTGTGTGCGTCCAATACATGCGTCTACACCAGCGTAGGCCATTTTTCAGGGCACCTTAGTAAAAGGACCCCAAGAAAGTGATATTCTCATGCATTTATCCAAAAACATTTCCTAGTTGTTGAAACCACTCATGTGACTGAAAACATTTTCTCATATGTATTTAAATAGTTTTGTCCAAAGCCATTTCCCTGACATAACAGCTTGTAAGAACCAGACACAAATTTTGATTTACTCACAATTGTTTTCAATTGTGCTACACAATCTGTGCTGTCCTTGAAGTCAGCCAAATTTATGTCATTTTTTATAGTGCAGTCTTTTAATTACAACTATTTGAAATATTGTGATACTGAAAATATCATAATTCTGTCACAAAGTCCATCTTATAGCTGAATGGCAGTTTAATGGCTTGTTTGACCATAGTAGAATTGACTTTGTCATTTCAATCCATTTTTTACTATGTGTTTTGGCCTCCAACGCAATCTTTTTTTCGAAGTCCCTCTTAGCCTTCCTTATCAGTGCTTTGCATTTGACTTGACATTCCTTATGCTGTTTATTATTTTCAGCCTGTTCCTTCTTCCATTTTCTGAAGGATTTTCCTTTAGCTCTAATAGCTTCCTTCACCTCATTTTTTTAACCATGCCACCTGTCGTTTGGTCTTCCTGCCTCCTTTTTTAATACACAGAATATATTTGACCTGGGCTTCCATAGCATCCACACCTGATGTAAAATTTTGACTTTCACAGCTGCTCCTCTAAGTTTTTTTTTTTTTTTTTAACTGTTCTTATTTTATCAGAGTCTCTTTTTTTGAAAGTTAAATGCTGTAGAAGCAGCTCTTGAAGGTTGCTTGGATTTGAGGAATCAGAGTAAGTGTTGAATCTAACTGTATTCCAAGGTTCCTGAGAGGGAGCTTGTACTTCTCAAAAGAGATTTTGATGTCAGGTATGTATCCACTTGTGTTAGGGACCCAGAGAAGCTTAGTTTTACTTGGGTTCAAGCAAAGTTTGTTGTGTCTAGCCCATTCTTGAATTGATGTTAGACAGGTAATCAGTTTATTCAGGGCTGTAGGTAAGTCAGGTTCAATGGGTATGAGTAGCTGCATATCATCCACGTAGCTGTAGAACTGAGTATCCATTGACCAAATCAGCTCAGCTAGTGACTTGAGGGAGATATTGAACGGAATAGGTGACAGTATTGATCCTTGTGGTACCTCACAGGCCAGTGCCCATGGTGGCAATGAGTTGCTACCAAACATGTTGCCTGTCTGATAGATAGGATCTAAACCAAGCAAGTAGTTATTGGGTTTGCCTAGTTTTTTTTCTGTTAGTTGTGCTAGCATGATATCATGATCCACATTGTCAAAAGCTGCTGAGAAATCTAGCAGTGTTAACATTTCTATTCTGCTTTACCTAAAAAAGGCTCAAGGCAGATTACAAAGTATAAAGCAATTGGAACAAAATTCCATTAAGTTACAAGTTAAAACATTAAAATTAACATAACTTACTTCAGACTAAAGAATCATTCAGATATTACACATGTATATTATTTCTGTGCTCTAACCACTTGGCTCTTGACTTATTTCTTGCTTTTCTCACCACTTGGCTGTTGACTCATTCCCTGAGAGTGAGAGATGCCAGCACATGGGAGGGTAAGGAAGAGAGAGATCTGCAGGGGTGGGGAGAATGGAGAAAGGATCCTAATGCTGTGAATTGGTATGAGTTCCCATTGCTCTGCAGGGGTAAGTGAATGTGGCAAGTGTGCCTCCACCCATTCCTCATTCGATGTGTTGAAATAGTGTAGAAGTATTTGGCAGACATTTTGATAATATCTCAAAAGGGCAATTCTATAACCTAGATATCCACTTACACATGTGGTATGGATGTAAATGTTTAGAATACTAGTATGTGTGCGCACATATCCATGTAAGTGCTAGCAGGGTACCTAGACTGTATTTTGGAAATACTGTCTTGAAAAACTATGGGAACAATATTTAGCTCATGGCAGTGAGTGTTTTTGTAAGCATTGACAGTTGTTGGTTGAATTTGTCATGAATAGTCAATGCTAGCACGAGGTATGGCACTGGATATCTGGGTATTTGGCATCACCTGGAAGTTATCCAGTAATGGTCAATATTCATTGCCATACTCAGATAGCTAACTGGGTAGAGTTAGGACAGTATTATCCCTCAGATTCTATATATGGTAAACAAAAATGTGCATGCAAATTTGGGCATGTGTCCAATTTGTGCACACAATTTAATTGAGTAATGAACCAATTAGCGCTGATTTGATGCTAATAATCAATTACCAGCACTAATTGGCAAAAATGAACATTTAAGCGTGCATACTGCTACTCGGTATCTAGGAGCGGCTAAGAGTAAGTGCATTTTGCTCTTATTTTTCAAACCATTAGAATAGTAAAGAGTGGGTATCTTTTAGTTTTGTTATTTGTATATCCTTTAGTTTATTTGGGGATCCTTTTACTAAGGTGCGCCGAAAAGAGGCCTGTGCTGGTATAGACGCAAGTATTGGGCACGCACAGGTCCATTTTTCAGCATGCCTGCAAAAAAGGCCTTTTTTGGCCGAAAATGGACGTGCGGAAAAATTTAAAATTGGTAGTCGTCCATTTTGGGCCTGAGACCTTACTACCACCCATTCACTTAGCGGTAAGGTCTCATGCGTTAACTGGGCAGTTATCATCAGCACGTGTACAATGCCGATTACCACCCGGTTAGCGCCACGCACCGGAAATTTTCCGATGAGCTATTGGGAGCACGTAAAAAATGAAATTACTGCCTGAGCCACGTGGTATCCGGGTGGTAGTTCTGAATTGGCTTGCGTTGGGCGCACGTAGGCGCCAACACAGCTTAGTAATAGGGCCCCTTGGAGTTTTAATGTTCCAGGCTGTCTTGGATATGGAATTGCTAAGTAAGGGGAAGCACTTTCTAACCCCTTATTAGCTATATGTTCCTTTTGGACTAATTTATGATTAGTGCTCACCAGGTATTCAGGTATTCATGTAGGAGATCCATATTCACTATATGACACTTAATGCAAATGATTTTGTATGAAACCACTCTTGTTATGTCAGTATGCATTTTTACTTTCAACACTGTCTGCCACTTTTGGATTTATATGTATTTCAATTATACATGGCTATCAGTTTTACAATATAACTATGCATTTTTATTTACTGATTTTTAAAGATTTGCATGGCTTTTCTTTTAAATAATATGCACATTGTTAAATAATATGTTTTACCTTTTTGATTTTAATTGTTCATTTTATTTGTATATTTTCAGTGTTGATTTTATCGCTTTTTCTAGATTTCAGGGGAAAGCGTATGGGGACAGACTTAAAGATCTCAATATGCATACTTTGAAAGAAAGGCAGGAGAGGGGAGATATGATAGAGACATTTCAGTGCCTGTGAGGTATAAATGCACAGGAGGTAAATCTCTTTCATTTGAAAGGACTATCTGGATTGAGGGGCATAGGATGAAGGTGAAATGGAACAGACTCAAAAGTAACCTGAGGAAATGCTTCTTCATGGAAAGGGTGATAAATTTATGGAACGGCCTCCCTGTGGAATTGTAGAGATGAAAACAGTATCTGAATTCAAGAGAGCTTGAGACAAGTACATAGGATCTCTAAGGGAGTGATATGGAGAGTAGATGGAATGGATGGGCAGACTGGATAGGAATGTGGTCTGTATTTGCCTACCTTTTTCTATGTTTCGGGGGAGGCGGGGCTGGTGGTTGGGAGGTGGGCCTTGTTCTGGCCAGACTTTTACGGTCTGTGCCCTGAAAATGACAGAAACAAATCATGGTCAGGTGTACACATATATATGAGTTTAAATTGTTGGGCAGACTAGATGGACCGTGCAGGTCTTTTTCTGCCGTCATCTACTATGTTACTATGTTATGTTTCTATGTCACTACTTATCCCTGGGTGTAAATAAGAAGGAAAGTATTGATTCCTAGGAATCCTATACTTTTGACTTTGATTGTACATTATTGGAAATAAGATACTGGTTTTGATGGACCTTTGGTTAGATGCAATATGTCATGTTTTATGTTCTTATATACTTGAAAAAAACAACAAGGTAATTTGGGCAGTGATAATACATTGCTAAAATCAATTAATGCTCAGAGTTATAAGCGTACAAGATTATTAATGCCCATATCGACACTAGGGTAGACACTCTCGATGGTGTGGATAACATGAAGATGACAAAGAGTGGAAGAGATAGTTACAAGAACTGCCAGAAGTCCAATATCTTCAAATCAAAATTTATTCTCAAACAAAAATGACTGACCCCGTCCAGACCCTACACCGGCTGTAGTTTGGCTATATGCCTTCTTCAGGGGTCACAACTATATAATAATAATAAGTGCATAAACATAAAATAAATATACAGCCAAAAAGGCAAAAAATATATCTGAAAGTAAATTAGTTGCATTTGTGTATCTACACTCGAGAATACAGTAATAACAATTCATATTTTACATATTGTAAGGCCTCCACCACTGGGAGACTCTTGGAAAAGTCTCCTGCACCAGGAGACTCTTGAGTCCCTCGGCCCTTTAGCTGAGCTGTGTGTTGTAATCCACTGCTAAAGAGCACACAGCAATCCACAAGGTCAGATCATGATACTTTATTGTAATCCCTTTGTGTCAACTGCTCCTCCAAAGGTAGTTCCCACCACAGCATTTCTGAAGAAGCATAGCAGTTCAGCAGCATAGTATTTAAAACAAAACAAAAAAACCCCAAAAGGATCCAAAATCTTAGCAGTTCATATAAAACAGTTATGCAAAGCAATTCTTCAAACAAAGTAGCAGGTATGCAAAGTAATTCTCCAAACACGGTAGCTCCAGAAAGGGTTCAAACCCTCCCAAGCAGTTCATGTCAGCAGTTACGCAAAACAATTCCCCAAACACAGCAGTTCAGGAAGGGTTCAAACTCCCAGCAGTTCATGTATAGCAGTTATGCCCAAAACCACCACTCCTCCTCTCTCCCTTTCAAAGAAATCAACCTAGGGAGAGTGGCAAAGGTCTCTCCCCAACCAGGCCAACATTATACCCTGACCACCACCTATATGACCCTTCCGTGGTAAACCTGTTCTCTCAGCTCCCCTCATGGGATAGACACCTTTTCCCTTCTTCTACCAGGCTCTCCTCCCAAGCAGCCCTCTGCTGTTTTACCTCCTTTCCTTCCAGTTTAGTCAGAGCAGCAATCTCCATCGGCTCCTCTTGCTCTAGTTCTTCCTCCTTTTCTTCCCCTTGCCAGTCCATAGGTTCCTCCCCACACCCATTGCTCGGCTGCTCTCTATTTGCTTGATTGGGCAGGTTCAGAACTCCTTCCCTCATCCTGGCTCTCTGGGTCAGGTTTTTCCAACTCCCTTCTCTTGCCCTTCTCCTGACCTCCTCTGGGGGCTGTTGAGGATTTAAGTCCCTGTTTCTACCATGGGACCTACTCAGGGGCTGCTGGGAATTGTAGTCTTTTCCTTTTCTCCAATCCCCCAGGGGAAAAGACTCCTTCCTTTCTCTACCCAGTCCCCCTCCCTCTCGAGCCTCCTCATTCCTCCATGTGCCTTCATTCTCCCTCTCACCCTCATATTCCTCACAACATATTAGTAGAGTCTTTGCTTTTACAAAATTCCTGAGTCAAACAAATGATAAAATATTTGGATATATTTAGTGTTAGATTATACTATTTTTTTCCAATTTTCCAAAACAAATACCCCCCTCCGAATTTTGGTTGATTTTGTGCCCCATAGAGATATAATCATGCGCATACACTTTTAGCCCACAGCTCAAATTCTGCAAAATTAAGATACTCATTTTGTTGAAGGTGGATGATTCTGGGTTACTGGTTCAAATGAAACTCAAGTTTGTAGAGACTTAAAGAGATAGTTCATAAGGAATGTTCAGTGCCAGGGGCCATGAAAAAATGTTAATATCACTGAGCGTCATATCCCTATAATTCCACCACCATATAAAGCTAGATGGGAATCTGTTCGAAAATCTGCATTTTTTTTTTCTGGCTCCAACATTTTGGAACTGCCTTCCTAAAGAACTTAGGCTTGAGGATTCTTACACTCATTTTCGTAAAATTCTTAAAACACATTTTTTTCAAGAATCTTTTGTAAACACTGCTTAGAATCAAACTGGAAGAAAAAAAAGGGGAATTAATGCCCCTTGCTGTTCTTGATATATATGAATGTTTTTATAAATTGTATATTTTTAGTTTTGATGGTTTGCTGTGCTTTTCTATCACATATGGATTTCCGATTTGTGTATTTTAATTGTTTTACTGTTATATTTGATTGTAAACCATTCTGATTTATTCTGTAATAAGAAATGGTCTAGTAAATAAATAAACAATAAACGATATGAGTCTGTGAATTCTCCTACACATCATTTCATTGATTTGTAGTAAGGACATGATGAGAAAGAGATGGTATTCAGATGGTATACTGGTCTTACGGTAAACATCAAAATTATAAGTAAAAATATCCTGTCTACCACTTATTGCAGTGTGCTGTTGATATGTAGGATGGCAACAAATTATGTCTGATAGAGTGGTAAGTGGTCTCCTTGGTGATGCAAAACATTTCCAGACTTTAAACTGATCTAGTGTGAAACTAGGGAAATCACTGAATTCTTATTTGTTAAAGAATCTAAGAAGTGGAATGGAGTTCTCACAAGCTCATTTCTATCTACTGATAGCCCAATATATAGCTAAACACCAAGGGCCAGATTCAGTAAATAGCACCCTAATATGAACACTAAAAAAATTGATGCCCAGCAGTATTCCATAAAAGGCGCTCCAGGATGAGTGCTGCTTATAGAATTGTAGCCGCTCAATTTCACGCCTAACTTTGGGTGCAAGGAGTTATACCAGCTGAAACCAGGTGTAAATCCTGGTGCACAAGTTGAGGGTGCATCCGAGGTATACTGTAATAATGAGTGCAATTTTACAGAATGCCCCTGAGCTGCCCATGCCCCTCCCATGGGAACGTTCTTTTTGCAGTTGCATGTAGATACACTTAGGCGTTATCCTACAAATGGACACATGTATTTCCACATCAATCTGCCACTTCAGCTCCGTTTCGACACCTTGCATCCATTAGAGTACATTTCAGTGTCAAATGTCAGGCACAGAATTAGCACCTAACTTTTGGTGCTTTTTATAGAATTCCCTAGCAAATGCAGAAAGTTATATACATAGCTTATCTGTATAATTTCTTACATCATTTCTGCAATCTTATCCATTTAAGTTGATTTGCTGAAAGTACACAAAGTTATGGAGTCAGTATCCAAAATGATTTAACTGGGCAGGAGAAGCCCCTGTCTAGTTAAATAATGTTAAGGAGGTTGGAAGCTGATATTCAACGGCATTTAATTGGGCAGTGCTGCTGAATATCCACTCTTGCTTCTGTGACACTCATTGATTACTACTGGAGCAGAACAGGTGGAACAGAGCTGGGATTTATGTGGGCACCAGTGTTATTCAGAGCCAGTGCCTGCATTGCTAGCCAGGTAATCCGCGGGTACGATACTGAACACTAGCCATACATGGATAGCTTTTGGGCATGGCCAAAGACCCAGATATTCAGAGTTGATGTCCAGATAGGCCCTGGCACTGAATATCTGTTTCTAATTTAGCCAGCATTTGCATTTGACTTCTAGTCTAGCTATTTTGAAGGCACGCAACGTCCCTTTTCAAAGGACTTCTTTAAGACCAGCTTACCTGATTCATTTTGAAATGCTTCATTTCTGAAGATCTTTTGAGATCAATTTATTTACAGGCCGAAACACAGTGTTGTGTCTAGTCTTTGAACAATAAATCCATTTAAGTATATGATTGTCCTTCTTGTCTCTGGAGTCCGTGGTCTTTGTCCCACTTTCTTCTTCTTAATTTAGCCAGCAGCAGCTGTGTTTAAAAAATACACTGACCACCATCAGTTGAATATTGACCCCATCCCCCAGATTCTATATAGCGCACCTAGGAGATCTGCACTGAAATCCAAGCATATTGTATAACAAGACACATAACTTAATTAGCTTAACAAGCTAATTAGTGTTGGTAGCAGCACTTAACAAGCAATAATGAGCACTAATTGGCAATAATTTGCTAAGGGTATTCTGTAACACAGTGCACCTAACTTCTAATGCGCACAGGTAAAAAGGGGCATGGTTATGGCAGGGAAAAGGGCATTTTGTGGGCATTCCAAAATGTATGCATGTAGTTAAATATGCCCCAGTGTGCGTAAATCTACGCACTGGAATTTATGCCATATTTTCATTAGTGGAAATGGAGGCTCATAGTTTTAGGTGCTGAGATATCAACCAAGCATATTCTATATATGACGCCTAAATCTAGGCGCCACTTATAGAATACGCTTGGCATTGATTTCTGCTTCAGTTTTTTTAGGCACCGTATACAGGATCTCCCTCTATATGGATAAGTTATCGTTACAACTTAATCTTTGATGTTTCTATGGTTGGACTATCCCTAATGTGTCTTAATATTGATGCCTTATGGATAATTTTAGCCCAGATCCTGGAAAGCTCCTTCCCTTCCTCCAAATAGACAGATACATTTTGGCCATGTGTTAGCAATCTACGAGGATAATATCCATATCTTTTCACAAACAGAATACTGAAACTAAAACACTGGGGTGGCATCCTCTGCTGACTATGTAAGTGCTTTTCAATATTGCCTTTAGAATGTCTGTATAAATATTGCAAATATACCTCAGAACCAATCTGTAGGAATGATCAATAAATCTCAGTGTTATAAATATGGATACAGAGTTATCCAGAAATAAAGCAAAAATATTTAGAGGAAGGAATCTCTTTTATTTTCCAGTTGGATCATAATCAATAGAAGTGGCAAAGTGTGCAAAGGCACTTGTGAAAATAAAATAGAAGGTTATGTATAACTGTGATCTCTACTTATTAAACTCAGAGTATATTTTGTCAGAGATACAGTAATTCCTCACTTAAACAGCATCAGCTAGACAGAATCAATTGGAAATTGACTTTTAGCTCTGCCTCAGACATAGCTTAATTCAAGTCTGAGTGCTTTTAAACCCCATTGACCAGCTTATAAATGATTAAAGCACTTACCCTGTGGCATACCGGAGGCCTATCTATCACACTGTCTCTTTGACAGGTCATACGGCAGTATTTCTTGGGTGGAATATTTTTCCAAACTTGTATATTCCAAATTGCACTTTCTAAAATTGTGCTATAATATAATGAAAAAGTGAAACCTTATTTGCTAATAGAAATCTTTATGGAAATGCACTATAATAATCTTGGCAGATCACCACAGGGAAACTGGCTTGCTTACGATGCAGTTTGAAATGGAATCAAGTGTGTCGTTGGATGTAAAGTTTCACAGATGCTACTTCCTAACCATTTGTAATTAGCACTAACACAGATTTGAATTCATCCCCTAAAGTCATTTTAAATTGTAATTTTATGCTGTTAGTTGAATTCCTTGCTTTGAAGGCATGCTTCAGTATGATGAAATAAAGTTTCTTGGTATACATCTCAAGGATATAGTGGGAGAGATGCAACAACTCTATTAGAAGCAACAAAATCTACACAGTGGACTTCATTCCCAATAAAGGAGTTAAATTGTGTAGAAAGAAAAGACAAGATGACATGAATGTTAGCAAAGAATGAAGTCCAAGTGTAGTTAATAATGTGGCACAATTTTGCAATAAGATATCATTTCAATGGCACCCCAAAATAGCAGCCCCAACAAAATAGCCTTTCACAAATCAGCCCCCAACAAAATAGCTCTTGACAAATGGCCGAGAACAAAAAGCCCTGACAAAATGGCTCCTCCCACAAAATAACCCTTGACATAATAGCCCCTAGACAAAATATACCCCTAAGCAAAATAGCCCCTTGACAAATAACGCCCTAGAAAATAAATAACACATCACAAAAAAAGATGATAAACTACATTCTTCATTGAAACACGTAAAAAAATATTATTTCAAAAACATAAGTATTTTGAAATATACATCAAATGACATTTCATATAGTACATACCAGCTACTTCTTGCAAAACTATAACATTCTCTAAATAGACAGATCATGTGTTACACTTTTAAGGAAGGTAATAGTATCATCTGCATTAAAAGTTGGAACAAGTGCTCTCAAACGTTTCTCTAATTGTATATGCTTTGACTTAGAAGACTTGATGTCAAAAGCTTGCACAATAGTGAGAAAGTTATATTTCAGTATGATCTTGTTCCCTCCTAAAATGATCAACAAGTTTAAATATTGAAGGACGGTGACAGTCAATGGTTTATTGAAACAATCTGTGCCATGCTTTCACAGAGTTATTAGTACATGGTAAACCATCCAGCACATGGTGGTGCACATTTCAAATTGCAATTGGATAACATAACTCTGCTCTGCTATTTCAACATTGACATCCATAAAAGTGTCCTCCCAATAATCAGTCATTGGTGTTATCTGAGGAGAACAGGTCTCAACAATGTTCGCAAACCCAACTGGAACATCATCTAATGGCAGAAAACTCAATGCAAGCAACATCTTTATGTTAATCCTGACATCCTCATTCTCTATATATAAAACTGACAAACCAGAATCCTGCACTTTCCTCCGAAGACACTGTCTAAGATGAAATAAACATGCACTTAAACAGGAAGTTGGAAAGACTTTTGTCACCACATTCTTACATGCTTTTTCAAAGTCATCTAGAACACTTATGGGGTTCAAATTCACATTTAACTCCAACAGCTTTCTAAAAACACACATATATGTTTCTTCTTTTTTGTCCCTCAGCAGAATATAAATTAATAGCATTGCAGATCTATCAATCAATGCAGGAATGGAAAACACTTGAAAAAAACAGTTTCAGGGTGACTTTAAATGTGTTTTCCTCAAGAAGTTGCACATTTTCACTTACTCCAAACATCAGTATTTGATTCTCATCACTAACTCCTGAATCCCATAGCAGAAAGTTGGCATTTCTAGATGTAAATCAAAGTCCACTGGGAATATCAATCTAAGCAACACTTCAAGGGTTAACATAAGGATGATGAGCATGTTTCCATCTATGCTTTGTGGCCCGTTGAGAAGCAACATATGCTGGAAGATGAACAGCCAACTCCAGAGAAATCCCATTCGTACACTGTTGTATAATCTGCCTAGGCTTTTCCATTCCTTGTTCAGCATGCCGCCTCATCTCAAAAATACTAAGAACATCAGGTGCATGGTTATGTTCAGAAACAGTAGTAACTCTTTCATCTTGGATTTTAAGACACCCTTTACAAAACGTTGTTAAACAACGCCAAGATGTGCTCCTATCCACATTAATCCATGTTTTCCAATAACGATATCCATCTTTCAACAACAGTGGTTTCCCTTTTTGCGATTCTACAAACTCCATTATAATCAACCTACAGAAAAGTATCAAAACACTAAAAACATGCAAAACCGAGTACTCAAATAAAAGAACCTATCCACAGAGAAATCTCCAACTTAAACGGTGTAAAAGACAAGAAAAAAGTCAATCCAAAATGTTTTACAATGTACCAAATATCATCAGAAAAGGTAGAAATTCATAAAAATAACAACATAGTAAGACAATTAAAACAGCTACGTATATATGGAGCAAATTAAAATAACAAATCCGAGAGAAATCACCAACTTAAAAAGTGCAAATAACCCCCCCCCCCCAAAAAAAAAAGCCCATGCTAATGGTGTTACAAACATTTAAAAAGGTAACAAAACATAAGTATGACAAAGTAATGAAACAATAAAACAGCTCTCTCTCTATATATATATACATCTCACCAAAGTGACAGATAAACCAAATAAAAATGAAATAGCATATCCAAAACATTCTGGATGATGAAGCAGAAGTAGTCTATTACTCCTTCTTATGGGAATCTAATAATGTCAGTTTGTAGATTTGTACTTACTAATGACCCCAGAACATTTGTTTTTTTGTTATCTATTAGAGAATGTAAGATAAGAATTTAGGAAATGGAATTATATTACCTCTTTTTCCCTAGTGATCGATGATTGGCTTGTTGAAGTGAGATCTATGATGAAGTTTAAAGTACAGTGAGGGCAATATAGAAATATTTATTAAACTGATGTATAAAACTGAATACCTATTACATTATGGTTAATGAAAAAAGGTCCTCTTGAATAATAAGTTTCTTTATCTGCTACTATAAGGTTTGAATTGAAAATACTGTTGTTGTTTTTTTGTGAGGAATTAAGTGAATGGGGTGGAAAGATGACAGGGAGTAGGAACTATTCAGTCTATAAATGTCTGTGCCTCCTAGTATTTATATTCTAGTTTCAGAACATTTATTTAAAAAAAAAAAAAAACCAGAACATTATATGGGTTTCTTTTTTGTACTTCCCCAATCCTTAAATTATACACTTTAGGGAGGCTATCAACAGCACTAAATCATATAACACTTCCCCAAACTCCCAAACACTTTTCTAGCTCCTATATCCAAGCTTCCACCTCCCTTGCAACCTATTCTCACAACTCTTCTACACCTTATCTCTAGTGAATTTATTTCCCCAGGATTTCCCCCTCTTTCTCCACCGGAAACCATTACTCTTGTTCGCTCCTCACCAGTTTGTCTCCTGCTGCCACTCAAAAACTCCCCTCACCATCCAAAAAAGCTCCAGAAATGATAAACCCCAACTCAGACTATCAGGAGAAACAGTTACGAAAGTACAGATGGAAGACAGGAAACACTGGCAGGCTCTGGTAAGCACACACCATGGCAAGAAACCATTATACAAGTTCAATCCTTACCAGCTTGTCTACCACTGCCACTCACAGCCTCCCCTCACCAACCAAGAAAGCTCCAAAACTGTCAGAACCTGATTTGGTCTATCAGGAGAAGGGAGGGGGGATGACACTCCTCGCTATCTACGTATACCTACCTGCGTCACAGCCTCTCACACACACATCCTTGTAAAGACTAGCAAAATGCAGCAGAAAAGAGAAAGTAAATATGAATAAGTGGGCCATTCTGTCGGGAGCTATTATGTGGCAAGGAAGTTTTGTCAGACGCTATTATGTCAGGGGCTTTTTTGTTACTGTTTGTTTTGTTGGGGTTATTTTGTCTTGGGGTTATTTTGATGTAGCTTTAATGATGGGGCTGTTTTGACGGGGCTATTTTGACCAGGTACCCATTTCAATGAATTGTAGAGTGCCCATCTTAAGTACTATTGTAAGCAATGTAATGTCTTTCCAATTCATGTCACTTTTATTCTAAGAAGACATTGAAAAATATGTCCAGATGAGTAGTATTACTATTTATCACATTCCTGTAGTGCCATTAGAAATATGCAGCGCTATAAACAATATTGGTTATACCATTTAAATCTAGGAATGTAAAGTTTCAACAAAGTAAGTGCAGAAAGCCTGCAAGTCAGTTATTTATTTAAATAATTTCTATTCTGCACTATCTAAAATTCTAAGTGGATTACAAAATAAACATACATAAAGAATTAAAATAAATTAAAACAAAACAGTGGCAATAATCACTTCAATGACCAGCCACATATCAGTCTCATATTCTGGAGCTAGTAGGTTGTCAGGACAATTTTTTTTAACAGATGAGCCTTTAGAAGCTGTCAAAAAGCTAGAATATGTTCCAGTTTATGAATGTGGCAGAGAGTTCCATAGTTGAGGTCTCGTGTAAAATACTATTCCTTATTTCTAACAAATTCATTGTGTGGGAAAATGGTACATCCAGCAAGGACTGATCCATTGATTGCGAAGTCCTTGGAGGATAGTAGATTCTTCATGTAAATGCAATGACCAATGGAACTTCATTGTTAGTGCTTTGTACATCAGCAGTAAAACCTTAAATTATATCTGACATATGACAGGGATCCAATGAAGTTTATATATAAAATTGGAAGGGTTTCATTCCTAGGACATCCTGACACCAGTCTTGCTGCTGCATTTTGTGCTACTTGTTGTAATGCACATAAAACTCATAAATATGAGTAACCCCCACAACAGTGAATTACAGTAGTCAAAGTGTGGCATAATTAAACTTTGGCGTACTAGTATTAAATTATCATTTGCTTACATGATTTGGAAGTAATGTAATACATCTTCTGCTCAAGGATCTGATTTCCTCAAGCTAAGGGAGGAGTAGCCTAGCAGTTAGAGCACAGGGTTAACAACCAGGGAAGCCCAGTTCAAATCCCATTACTGTTTCTTATGATCTTGGGCAAGTCACTTAATTCTCCACTTCTTCAGGTACAACTGAGGGCCCTTTTACTAAAGTACCGTAAAATCTGGGCTTAACACGTTTTAATGCAGGCCTTTCCTGCATGCTAAGCCCAGATTTAATGTGGTGCTGCTTTAGTTTTAGTTTTTGTATTTGAAGGTCATACCCTAATGTTCCCATTAGCACACGGTACCTGCAAAAAAATTAGCGCTGGAGGCTATCTGCCTAGTCATAACATCTTGGCTGGGCAACACGGGAAAACCCATTCTTTGCCCATGACATGTACCCCTCCTCCCAATTTTTTTAAAAAATCGTTAAAGTGTGGCTTACTGCATGCTAACAGGCAAATACTGCAAGATGCTTTAATGCACTTCTGCGGTAGCCTGTTGGCACACACTAACCATGTGCTAAGGGCTTAAAGCTCCTTAGTAAAAAGGCCCCTTAGATTGCAAGCCCACCAGGCACAGTGAACTACCTAGTGTATGTGAGTGTAACTCACATTGAGCTACTGCTAAAAAGGTGTGAGCTAAATACAAATAAATAAACTGCAAAAGGCACTATAGGACTTTTCTTTAAAAGGACAAAGTAAGAATCCAGCAAAAATCTTCCACTACTTTCTCCACAAGTTTTTTTTTTTTTAATTTTATTTATAACAACTTAATTTTACAAGCACTAAAATAACTTGCCAGAAATACAGAGAAAATAACACACACGAATTATTTCAATCAGGTAATTCTATTTTCTTCCTTAGACCACAAAATAGGGAGAGTGAAACAAGACAAGGAGATCAATTAAACAACAGTAAACAAAGAAAACGTGGTATTAACCTGATTATCCCCAGTTATTATTTATCTGAATCATTATTCCACATTGATCGTCTGCTTGGCTTCTTCAAACCCAAAACGGTGTATATTCAATTTATTTCTCTGTAAGCATACTTATTGTCCAATATTAGTGGAAATAATACACCTGATTTCATTTTTTTCTCTTTTAAACCAGAAATTATTTAACAATACAAACACTTGAGTCTCTAATCCAATTCCCACTGATTAAGGTAATCCCAGTTTCACAGGCTTCACTCCTTTTGAATTAATATACTAAGAGGAATAATTCTCCACAAGTTATTTACTGAATGATTTATTTTTCTGTTCCTATAGTTACAATTCCCATTACAGATGTAAAGGAGTGGGGGGAAAGGACTTTTGGATCTGGGAGGTGGGGGGTGGAAGAGTTACTGTATGTTAGATGCACATGGGGTAGACATAAGGATATGGGATATGGAAGGTCACAAGATGGGATTAGGAAGATTTATGGTGATAGGTACTATATTGCACATGGAAATTTTGGGGGTGGGTCTATAGATAAAAAAAATGGCATATAACTCTAAATAAATAAATAAATATATAAAATATGTTCAAACACATTCATTGATAGATTTTCTGTTTCCTAGCTTTTCTTTCTGACTTCAGTCTGGCTCCTTGTCTTTTAAGAATTTTTTATTTCAAAAATTTTAATTGATAACGAGAGCCAGAATAATCTTACATAGACTATAAAGGTTTGTAGGGGAAATAGCTTTATCAGTGCTCCCATCATATTTTGAGAGCACATGGAAGAGAGAACAAAGCTTGAATTTACATAAACTTCAATTGGGATTTACCATCAAGTGCCTCTAGGGACTCATGTTAGTTAATGAAGCCTGCACAAGGATCAGACCACAAGAAAACATTCTTATGCCGCTCTTCCTCCTGGGACAATGTATGGGGCTGACACATTTGACTTGAAATAGAAGAAACACTGGATTGAAGTTTCTATTTCTGAATGCTGAAGTCTAGATTTTACCTGCAATCTTGTGTGTCAATACCTTAAAAAAAGAACTAAGAAACAGTACTGCAGCTAATCGAGATTGCTCTAATGTGAGTGTCTGCTGTTTAACATTGGCTGACCTTGGGGTTATTCAGCCCTGAATTTGTTTAAAATTGGTCATCTAGAAACAATACCAAGATGCATTGTATATCATTGCTTTGGAATAAAGTACTGGCCCCAAGGGAAAGATTGCCTGCATTTAAGTAAAGCTGGGGAAGACCTTGGCCCTCTGTAAAGAAATGTACTGACATGCAATGAAGAAAATAAAGTGAAATTGCAGGCACCTGCAAAACATTTGTGGTAGCATCAGCATCCTCTCCCCAACTTGATCAGGCACTTTCTCCTTCCCTTTCCTCTCTGTAGACACTCTTCCATTTCCTCTCCCCCCTTCTTCACTCCACTCAATGCTCTTCTTCTCTTCCTCATTGCTATTCTCAGCCCCTCCCCTTCCTTCTGTACTTTCTTTCTTTCATTAGTAACATAGTTACATAGTAAATGACAGCAGATAAAGACCAACACCTATCCTTTGAGCCTGGAAACATCGGAGCCAGCTCTTTGGTTGTTGTGGGTGTTTGAGCACCCCAATATTGAGCACACTCTTTAACTGTGTCTAGCGAGGTGTAATTTCAGTTGGGTTCAGCACTTTCAATTGTTTTGAAAAGTCAGCTCCTATGCCCAGAAACTCAGCCAGAGTTGTACCTGACATTCAGTGTGGCTTATCCTCCTTTCTTTGTCTTTAGGGTTGTAATTTATGCCTGGTGCAATCTAAAACAAATAGGAGGAACTATTTTTTTCACTCAAAGAATAATTATGCTCTGGAACTCATTGCTGGAGGATGTGGTAATGGTGGTTAGGTTTCTTTGTTATAGAATAAAGGGGACCTGCACCTAATTTAGGCACCTATACATATAGATGATGGAAGATTCCAATCAGCTAGAGTCCGTTTGGAAGGCAATGAAGAACAGAGCAACATTTTGTTCTAATTATTTCTCATGAGTATAAAGGGCAATTCTATAGGGTGCACCTAAAGTTAGGCACATTTTACATGCACTAATTTATAGAATGGGTTCACTTTATGCATGTCAATGATGTCATTATTTGGCATTTATGTACGTAAGTGCTAGGTGCTATTCTATAAAATAAACCCCAAAATCGCTTACCTCCTTGGATTCTATATGTGGTGCTTAGATTTACGTGGCAAAATTTGGGCACACTCATGAGATGTGGGCACAAATTAATTGGTTAATGAGTCAATTAACATCAATAATTGGGTGCTAATAACCAATTATTCCTGTTAATTGGCACCTATTAAAATCTGTGTGTGCATCTGGCTGCACTCTATTCTATAATCATGGTGTCTAACTCTTCTAGCATGTAACTCAAAAAGGGGCATGGCCATGGGCGTGTCAGGGGCATTCTGAAAAGTTAAGAGCGTTCTTACAGAATACTGTCTTAGCATGCCTAACTTGGGTGTCAGCATTACACCTAGTTTTAGCAGGTGTAAGTCTGGCACCCAAAGTTAGGCATGGAAATTGACACTAAACATGATCTGTAAAGGGCACATGACCTTTATAGAATCAGACAGTGCCATTGTTTTCCAGTAACAATCTTTGACTGCTGTTTAGAGAATTCCCCCTATAGAGGGAGATTCTATAGAATATACTTAGTTGATATTTCAGCGCCTAAATCTATGTCCATCCATTTACACCAATGAAAATGTTGCATAAATCCCAGCACATAGATTCAGGTGCACTGGACCATATTCTACAAGTAGGCGCACAAATTTTGGAATGCCCATGAAATGCCCATTTTCCCACCCGTATCCACGCCCCATTTTGCCTGTGTGGATTAGAAGTTCAGTGCACATTGTGCACTTAGTGAGCTGTGCGTCTAAATTCTAATCAGTGCCAATTAGTGTTCATTATTGCTTGTTAAGAGCTGTTATCAGCACTCATTAGCTTATTAAGCCAATTTTGGTATGGATCTCTAGGTGTGTTATATAAAATCAGGGGAATAGTGTATAAGTGCAAGGGGGTATAAACATAAGCAGAGTTTAGGTGGTTCAAGGACATGTCTCTGAGATACACATGTAACTTACGCAATGCTGTAAGTTACATGCACTTCAGGGCACACTTAGGCACCAACAGATATAACTGTCATTGTCTTGGCATAACTGTTGACATCTACCTTTAGGTGAGCCAATGCTGATTTATGCTTTTTTTCTAAAATATACAAAAAATAACTCTCTGGAAAATTGTACCTCAAACCACAGTGAATGACACTCAGGAATTTGCTCCAATGTAAATGTTTATTAAAATGAGAGGAATTATCAGTGCATTTTTCACTGTTCATTGGCACTTATCCTAAAGGAACTGACAAATTGTAAGCCTAATAAAGCTCTACTTGTCTGTTACTTAATTGCATATCATAAAATTCCCCTCATAATATTACGTGTCTATAAACCATTCTTAATGCTCATACACACTGTGATAAGTGTACCATAACAATATGGAGTTTCAAAATGGCCCTAAATTATTCAGAAATACAAATATCAATTCAACCAATTAAACCAATCAAATTATCTGCTGTGATTGTTGGTAAATACACACTGTCCAATGAGGTGGCGTATTTTGGTTTCTTTGTCGGGGACACTATAGCGCTTTTATAATTCGTCAGTACTCATGCAGCTAATAAATCCCAATTTTGTCAGTTCCTGTGGAATAAGTGCCAGTGAGCGGTGAATAATACATTGATAATTCCCCCATTTTAATAAAAATTTACATTTGTGTTTTTTTTTTGTATGTTGCAGTAGTGCATTCTCAGTTTTTTTGTGGTTGTGGTTGGGAGTATTCTATAATGGCATCTTGGTGCTCAGTGGGGCACAAATTGGAGAAACTTTTTCTTCACCCAACGCATAATTAAACTCTGGAATTCATTGCCGGAGAACATGGTGAAGGCAGATATCTTAGCAGAGTTTAAAAAGGGGTTAGACGGTTTTCGAAAGGACAAGTCCATAAACCACTACTAAATGGACTTGGGAAAAATCCACAATTCCAGGAATAACATGTATAGAATGTTTGTACGTTTGGGAAGCTCGCCAGGTGCCCTTGGCCTGGATTGGCCGCTGTGGTGGACAGGATGCTGAGCTCGATGGACCCTTGGTCTTTTCCCAGTGTGGCATTACTTATGTACTTATGCACTTATGTACGTCTTGGTGCCAATTCATAGAATTGCCACCTTAGTGCTTGTTATTGGTGATTGATAGAGAACATTGAAATTCAATGTTCTCTATTTATCTACCTCTAGCATACCAAGGACTGGACGATGGGAGAGGTCCACCCTGGGTGCAGGCAGCAAGGGGTGTGCTGAGCCATCATGCAGTTTTAAGCTATGCTGGTCCCCTGCTCCAGAACAGGAAGTTGATGTCAGAGGAAGAAGGGGACTAGCAAAGCCAACAACTGTATGATGGGTCAATGCACCCCCCTTATTCAGAGGAGGGAGGGTGGGGAGATGCACCTGGAGGAGGGAGGTGCTCTGCCCCTGGTGGCTACCAAAGTAGGTATGCCATGGACATCTGCAACACCATGGATGCAGGCAGCATAAGCTTTCTCATATCACTCTACCAGAATGCCTTAACACTACTTTAGATTGTAAGCTCTCTCGAGCAGGGACTGTCCTTCCCCATGTTTAAACTTGTACAGCGCTGCGTAATCCTAGCAGCGCTATAGAAATGCTAAGTAGTAGTACTTGAGAGGGACCCACTCATGAGACCAAGTGGGGTGCCAACTGGAGCCATATTATATTATCTTGGTGACGTTTAGCATTGTGTTATTTATGGCTGAAAGAATAGAAGAAGAAAGAACATTTGATGATGACTAGCACATACTGGGAGCAATATTCAAACTCTCTATGGTGGTGAAAAACCTTATAATAGCTTTTACTAGGGATGTGCATTCATAAGCATACATTCAGTTAATGTGGATGCCAAAAAATGTAAAGTGCATGCAAATTAGCTCATGCACAATCAATTTGCATGCTCAAAAAGGTTCTTGCATGCATACAGTATGTGCAAGAAAAAAAAACCATGAATGTGTGAAAAAACATGAAAACAAAACAACAGCCAACAATCACAAAAACTGCATTTAAAATGACTACTAGTCAAACTTTTTTTTTTTGGCCATGCACATCTCTAGTTTGTAAGAATGGCATTTCACCAATAACTAAAGCAAAACTATTTAAGCAATTTGATTTCGATTATTGCCCCTTGAAAAGCTATCCATTAAGAACTGTGCCTGCTTTCTCTGTAGGTGATTCCATCAGATTATACAAATCTCCAAATTTTATTTCATTCCCTGTTCTCTCTCCACCCATGGCAACAACTTTTTCTTAACAATGATGGTGTAAAAATTCAGATAATTCTGCCCAAATTGAGGGTGGGCTACAATCAAAGCCATGGGGGGAAAAAAAAACAGCACAAAGGGCCTTCAGGACTGGAGCAGACAATGATTCTTTATTCAAAGACCCGTTTCCGGAGGCTTCTCTTAAGCCTGCTTCTCACTAATGACATCTTAGCCATCTTCTGGCATCCTGATGAAATATTATCTGGACAACAAATACAGTAAACACCTACTTTCAAATTTAAAGTTAGTCGCTATTTAAAAATAATAGGCATGGAAAGTCGCATTGTTTTTAGTACTTTTCTATATTTACTAAATTTTACTCAAATACCTCTGGAACATCCATTAAACCTTTGCTATTATGTACTTGTTAAGTCCCTGCAAAAAATGTAATACTAAGATTATGTTGACTACTGAAGGTTGATCACAGAGCAATTAACCAATGGAAAAGGGATGAAAGAAACACTGGTGAGAAGTGGGCATGATTTCATTGCTTCTAAACCTGGATCCTGAGTTCTATGCTTGTGAAATAAAACATAATAAGGATTATTGCAGATGTGAAAAAAGCCTCCGTGCCTGCCAAGACTTAGCATAAGTACCAGTTAAATGAAAGAATTTCACTGAGCATCTGGCTTTGGGCTGGCAAAAATCAACTACTACATTGGCAACACAAGCAATTTATAAATGTAAATGGAATAGTGGTTAAAGCAGTGGGCCGAGACTCAGAATTCAAATCCATCTGAGGTTCCTTGTGATCCTGGGCAAGCCACTTCATCCTTCAATTCGTCAGGGACACATCCTCTTTTACTAACCCCATGTTAGGGCGCTGTTATGAATTAACACATTATTTTATGCAAGCCTCAATATCTCTGTGTGTTAAACTGCATCTTACATCTGAAAAATAGCTGCTATGAAATTATACTTGGGTATACACATGTAATATGTAGGTACACTGCAAGACTTTACCAACTTTAATGTGATGTGTGCCTAGATGTCACCAGCGGCATAGTTCAGGGGCAGCTGGGGCAGAACTGTGATGTGTGTGCACATTTTATACAATACATAAGTAATTCTATAGCTTCAGAGATACTTCTTTACTTTGAGCTGAGTTGGCACTACTGATAATATAAGGGGATGGTCCTTGAGACAGCCCACAGAGGTGAAACATGATCGTGTCGGACATCATGTCCCCGTCTGACAAATCCTCTGCTACAAGATGAGTATAAGAAACTCTAGTATTATCTCGATGTAAATGGGTGGAGTTTGAATTAGTTGTTTGATATGATTGAATATACTCGGAAACATTTAAACATTTAGTGACCCTTTTCTAAGGTGCATAGGCATCTGCGCGTGTTCAACGCATGCCAAATTAGAACTACCACCCAGCTACTGTGTGCCCTGGGCGGTAATTCTAATTTTTATGCGTGTCCGATATGCATGTCAGAAAGTATTTTTTATTTTCTACCGCGTGGCACTAACTGGGCGGTAATCGGCATTGTATGTGTGCTGATGATCTGCCCGGTTAACACGTGAGACCTTACCGCTAAGTCAATGGGTGACAGTAAGGTTTCAGGCCCAAAACGGAGACACACCAGTTTTTATTTTGGCAGGTCCATTTTCGCCTCCCCCCCCCCCAAAAAAGGCCTTTTTTAAAGGTGTGCTGAAAAATGGACCTGCGCATGTCGAATACATGCGCCTACACCGGTGCAGGCCATTTTTCAGTGTGCCCTAGTAAAAGGACCCCTTAAAGATCAATTAATACAAGATGGTTTGAGAACTGATGGCGAGGTGGGTATGAGTGAATCTTGGTACTGTGTGAAAATCACAGACAAGTAGCACCGCTGAGGTTTTCACATCTTGTTTAAACTTTTATATTGGTAGCAGGAGCCTAGTCTGTATTATTATCATGATCTCCCATTTAATGATTGGACCCTAGTGTTATAGCATCTTTATAGAGTACCATGTAGTGCCAGGATCGGTGTCCAACTTTGGCTGTGAAGATTTATACCTACACATAAACTAGGTGTGGACCCCCCCCCCCCCCACCCAGAAATCTATGATACTGTGTGCATCTTTAGTGAATGCCCTTGACCAACCTATGCCCCTCCTATGACAACACCCTTTTTTCAGTTACATGCTAAAATATTTGTATATGTATCTTCTTAGAATAGTGTTTAGCAAGATAAATGCACATTTTTCTTCTTTATTTGGGGCATATTAAGTGATATATTTGCCTCTCATTGAATGGACATAAAAGTAGATCACATGTTGGCATGGTAACAGTGCCTCTAGTTGCCCACTGGCAAGAGAAATAATATGCAATTGAGGATTTGCAATGGAGGATTACTGATCATGCTCCTTTGAATATATATGGAAGGGATAGTAATTCCCAGCTCAATTTTAGGGAACATTTTTAGATTAATACTTTGTTTAGTAGCTCCATGGGGCTGAACAAATGATTGGATGACACAGATTTAAAATGATGTGTTTTCAGTAACAGCTATTGGTCATGTGATGGTTATGAAGAAATATACAAACACGAATTTTACGTGTTTTCCAGTTGAAGAGTTTTGGTCAAGTGAAGTCAATCAGAAAAGAGAATCTCATAAATAATTGCCAGTGGATTCCTTGAGATATAGTACTATGTTGGAGAGGATTATGGAGTGGAATGTGTGATCAGCTCTGTGCAGGGCCGTGCCAACATGGTAAGCGGGGTAAGCACCGCAGGGGGGCGCCAACCTCTGGAGGGCGCCACCGTGGTGCTTACCCTCGCTGTCGCCGCTTACTGCAGCTCGGCTCGAAGGGAAGACTGGAGACGTGACGTCGGCAGCGCTTTCACTTACGCTGCTCAGCTGCTGCGAGCCTGCGACCGTCGGAGGTAAAAGACAGGATGTGTCGTGCGCTTGCTCTGTGATTGCCATGTCCCCCTCAGCACGCGCCCCCTTTTCAGGCCTTTTTTGAGCTTCCTACCAGCGGCGCAGCATGTGCTTGTTCCGTGCACTGCACGTGCGGCTACCGTCCATGCGCCCTTCTCTCATTGAGCAGGTTGGCGACATCGCGCGTCTATTCTGTGCAAGGCTGCTGGTTGCCATTATTTCGGTGATTGGTACTGCTCTGTCTCTCCCTCACTCCGTTCCTCGCCACTGCTGCAGTGCTGTTATCCCGATTCCCAGGAGAAGCAAGTCTATCTTTCTATTGATCAAACTTTGATCAATAGAAAGATAGACGTGCCACACTATCTCTCACCTACCTGCTACTATCTCCTCTTCAAAACCTTCTTTGGAATTGTCTAACAAATTCCTAACAAATTAAAAGAAGCAGTTATTACCCCAATCTTGAAGAAGGGAAAGAGAGCAGACAGCAGTTATTCTAATCTTTGCTGTATTTCAAATTTATCTTTATTGTCTAAAGTGCTAGAATTGTTTTAGACCAGTTGTCTGGTTTTGTGGAGAGGAACCAACTTTTGCATAGTCATCAGTCAGGATATAGGTATTATCACAGTACGAAATCTCTTTTGTTATCCATAGTAAATGAAGTATTAGTAATGGCAGGTCAGGGTTTTGATGTTCTCTGAGTGCACCTTGATTTGAGTGCTGCTTTTGATACTGTCTCTCATTCTAGATTACATGATCAGCTGTGTAGAATAAGAATTGATTTAATTCCTATCTTTCCAATCATGTGCACTTTGTATGTTGGAATCAAGAGATGTAATCTAATAGAAATGTCATTTAATCTCTCCCTTGAACCATTGGCTGGGCTATTAGAAAGCTCAACTTCAACTTTAATTTTTTTACTGATGATATTCAGCTGGTCATCTTAATGAAGATCATGTCTGATTTCAATCATAAGTTAATCATGTTGGATGATTGGTTTCAAGAACACAATTTGATTGTAAATGAAGAAAAATCTTCAGTGGCTATCTCGTAAAGCTAAGCCAATGCTGCAACATAAACTACTTCTGCTTTAGGCTGATATTATTACCTTCGGTTTTCATTGTGATAATTCACTGAGGTTCAACTTGCAAATTGGCAGTATTGTGAGGTCTTGCTATTTCCAGCTGCAGATGATCCGTCAGGGCCCAGGGAGAGGAGAAATTGCTGGAAATGGAGGGGAGGGGATAGAGGAGAATTGCTGGATATAGATGGAGGAGGGAAGGACAGAAAGGGACAAGGATGGACATGGATGGGAGGACAAAGCCCAGGGAGAGAGGACAAATTGCTGGACATGGAGGGGAGGAGAATTGTTGGACATGGATGGAGGGGAGGGAAGGGAAGAGAGAGGAAGGAGATGCACATGGATGGAGGGGAAGGGGGAGAGAAGAAATGCTGGACATGGATAGAGGGGAGGGAAGAGAGAGGAAGGAGATGAGATGAGGAAAAAGGAAGAGAGGAGAAAAACTGCACATGGATGGAGAAAATAGGCAGAAGCTGGATCCACTGGACAGTCAAGTCTGCGGAGGACCCAGCTTTTACTTATGGATATAGAGCAAGAAATGAAGAAGAAAGGAGGAAAGTAAAGAAATAAATGGAAAGGAAACCCTGGAAACGGAGTTAAGAGGACAGATAGCAGCAGAATCGGATACCGGGCCAGCATGATCAGAAAAAGAAAGTCACCAGACAACAAAGGTAGAAAAAGATCATTTTATTTTCATTTTAGTGTTTGGAATATGTCCACTTTGAGAATTTACATCTGCTATCTTATTTTGCAATGTATAGCAATTTGTTTCTAAGAATATTGCTGACAATTCCTGTCAGTGTGGCAAGTGGTGAGCGATCATTTTCATGGTTAAAAATCATAAAAAATTATTTGCAATCAAGTATTTCGCAAGAAAGGCTTGTAAGCCTTGCCATGATTGCTATTGAGAATGATATATGTGCCCAGTTAGATATCAAAGATTTAATTACTAATTTCGTGAACATGAAAGCACGAAAAGCTAAGTGGTTGTAAACCTTCTATTTGTTGAGCAATCCCACAAAGATGCACTCCATCTTTCAGCTCCTATTTCCTTTGCATCTTGTGCCACACCGGGGGGGGGGGGGGGGCAACTGATAGTCTGCAGGGGGGCACTAGAGACCCTAAGCACGGCCCTGGCTCTGTGTTCAGAGAATTAAGGCAGGAATGGTACATTGTAGAAGTACAGAGATAGTAGATACCTTTCAAAGTGCTCTGCTCAAGCAAATGGTGATGGAACCCACAAGAGTGGAGAAGTGGCCTAGTGGTTAGAGCACTGGTCTTGCAATCCAGAGGTGGCTGGCTCAAATTCCACTGCTGCTCCTTGTGATCTTGGGCAAGTCACTTAACCCTCCATTGCCTCAGGTACAAACTTAGATTGTGAGCCCTCCTGGGACAGAGAAATATCCAGAGTACCTGAATGTAACTCACCTTGAGCTACTACTGAAAAAGTGTGAGCAAAATCGAAATAAATAAGTAAGAGAAGGGGTACCTCTGGATGTCATTCTCACAGATGGGGAAAATCTGTCTAATGTCCAGGAAGGTACATCCCCTCCCCCCCCCCAAGCACTAATGATCATCACACTGAATGGTTAACTATAGGGGCTAAACCGGAATGCATACACACAATACTCAAAGTCCTGGATTTCAAACATGCTGACTTTAGCAAAATGAGAGAGTACCTGAAGAAAGAGCTATCAGGATGGAAGGATATAAGGGAAGTGGAAAGTCAGTGGCCAAAGCTGAAAGGAGCTATACAAATGGGTCAACAAACAAGTGTCTCAAAGAACTGAGGCAAAAGAGGTAGCATTTATGAAATACAGAGGAACACAAAAAGAAGAGCAGAGAAAAGAATACCAAGAATAAGAGACAAACACAGCTGGCTAAAGTGCAGGTAGATGAAATAATGGCTAGAGACATAAAGAAAGGTATATTGGGGAAAGGAGGAAGGCTAGAAATGAAATTGTGAGACTGGAAGCGGCTGAGAACCAATATGTGGAGAGTATTAAGGAAAAAGTGGACATAGTAAACAAATACTTCTGTTCTGTTCTGTGTTCGTGGAAGAAAATCCCAGAGAAGGACCTTTGACAAACGTCTACTTGGGAGTAAATTAGGTATTCCATGGAACTAAGTGTTTATGAAGAACTGGAAAAACTGAAAGTGGACAAAGTCACATGGCCGGATGATATATACTCAAGTGTATTGAAGGAGCTCAAAGATGTTCTGGTGAGCCCTCTTACAGATTTTTTAAATAGATCTTGGAGACAGAGAAGGATCCATGGGATTGGAGAAAAGTGGATGTGGTGACAGAGAAGACATGGGAAACTACAGGCTGGTAAGCCTCACTTTGGTGTGCTGCTGCAGCTAAGAAAGCAAATAGAATGTTAGGTATTATTAGGAAAGGAATGGAAAACAAAAATGAGGATGTTATAATGCCTTTGTATCCGCCCATGGTGTGACCGCACCTCGAATATTGTGTACAATTCTGGTCACTATATCTCAAAAAATATATAGTGGAATTGGAAAAGGTGCAGAGAAGGGCGACGAAAATGATAAAGGGGATGGGACAACTTCCCTATGAGGAAAGGTTAAAGTGGTTAGGGCTCTTCAGCTTGGAGAAAAGGCGGCTGAGGGGAGATATGATAGAGGTCTATAAAATAATGAGTGGAGTTGAACGGGTAGAAGTAAAGCGTCTGTTTACGTTTTCCAAAAATACTAGGACTAGGGGGCATGAGATGAAGCTACAATATAGTAAATTTAAAATGAATCAGAGAAAATTTTTCTTCACTCAATTAATTAAACTCTGGAATTCTTTACCAGAGAATGTGGTAAAGGCGGTTAGCTTAGCAGAGTTTAAAAAAGGTTTGGATGGCTTCCTAAAGGAAAAGTCCCTAGACCATTATTAAATGGACTTTGGGAAAATCCACTGTTTCTGGGATAAGCAGTATGAAATGTTTTGTACTTTTTTGGGATCTTGCCAGGTATTTTTGACCTGGATTGGCCACTGTTGGAAACAGGATGCTGGACTTGATGGACCTTTGGTCTGTCCCAGTATGGCAACACTTATGTACTTATGCTGAAGGAAAGGATAATAAAATTCCTGGAATCCAATAGCTTAAAAGATCCAAGGCAGCATGGTTTTACTAAAGGAAAATTGTATCAAATGAATCTCATGTCTTGACTGGGTGACCAGAGAACTGGATCGAGGGCGTACATTAGCCCCCCTATATGGCAATTAAATGTGTGTTTGCAAATCAGCTTGCATTGACAATTTATGCATGCAAATTAATTGATTAATAAACCAATCAGTACCAATAATTGGCTGCTGACAACCAAATATTGGCATTATTTACCCTTAATTGGGATTTACGTATGCATCGTATTTCTATAACAATGCCCATGGAAATCCTATAGCACGTAAATTCAAGGAGGCATGGCTGGAGCTATTTCAGGGGCATTCCAGGAGGCATTTCCAGGATTTACATGCATTGTTACAGAATAGACACATTAGAACACACTAATTCCTTTAACGCACGTTAAGGTCCTAACACCCTCATGAATTCCCTAATGCTGCTTGATGCATCAAATATAAATATCAAATATAGTATGAAAAAAAAGGTTTTTTAGTGCTGATAGTGAGAGGAAAGACAACCTTTACAATAAAAAGAATTATTAAACAATATTGGCATGTGTTACAGTACCATGAGGAGTTTAAGGATGCTGCTTGTTTTGCATTTGGTAATATATTAACCACCTCTTGCTATGGATCCCCAGACACTGGGATGTTGCCAGAAAAAGTACACTATTTTTGAAACCACTGTACCATTTGTCAGTATGCTTTGGAAACCGATTATGTACAACTTCCTTTTTTGCCATTAAGGCATGGGTTGCGACATCATTCATCTTGTACTATTGTGCAAGTTGTTAATATTTGCCTTTGCCAGTGATTATATAGTGGACTTACTAAATATCCGATGAAATCTCAAATTATTGAACATTTGGGCAGAATTCGTAATGGAGTCAGAGAAGCAGTGGTGTTCCTAGGTCGACTGCCACCTTGGGCGCATCCCCCCTCCCCCCCAGTGAATCACACCTACCCATGAATTACAATACCACA
Source organism: Microcaecilia unicolor (assembly GCF_901765095.1). Taxonomy (NCBI): domain Eukaryota; kingdom Metazoa; phylum Chordata; class Amphibia; order Gymnophiona; family Siphonopidae; genus Microcaecilia; species Microcaecilia unicolor. The sequence continues at coordinate 328,417,868 of NC_044035.1, forward strand.
CAGCACATCACCTCCATCCCCCCAAGTGCATCACTCTTACATCCTCGGGGTGCAGGGAGCAGTGGCGTGGCTGTCGGCTCCGCCAGTTCACTACCCCAGAACAGGAAGTAACGCCAGAGGGAGCAGGGAACTGGCAGAGCTGACAGCTGCACAGTTGTTCTCTGCATGTCATTGCAGCGTGCACCCAGGGGGTACTGCTCCCACCATCCTGCCCTTGCTATACTACTGCAGAGAAGCCTATTTGGGGGAACATTGGTTACAGTACTAACATACTTTGGAATATTTACATTTTGGGTGCTGAGAGTTCTTACTTTAAGTTTTACCATTTAAAAACTCATTTAAAAACAGTTTTGAATGATTTGCAATGGTTCAGTGCAATGATTAAAACCTATGAGAGTTTTTTTCTGACAACATTGATGCTGTTTTTCCTCTCACTAATTATGAGCACTTAAAAGCCTTTTTTCATATTATATTTGATTGCTTTAATATCTGTGTGGGAGATTTTATTTGATGATAATTTTGTGATTTTCCCCTCTAAATATAGTTTATTGTTATCCCTTTTGGGAGAAGGAAGGGGGCCTCTTAAAATAGCAACTCCTGCCCTTTTTCTAGCCCTCCCCTACTCCTGCTCCCTAATACTTCTCTAGTTATAATTCTGAACCAATTATACTTCTTTCGCTGAATTACAGACACCACCCTACCTTTCCTTGTATGTATTCAACTCTACTCAGCTAGGAAAAGTCTTTGACAGCTGTACCTATGGGTTTTCTCCTTCAAAACTGGTCTCCTTCCTTCCTATACTGTAGCTTGACTCTACTTTTGTAACAAGTATTTGAGAACAGTAGAACTGAGGGAGTCACACTTGAAGGTCTGAACAAACTATTGAAGAAAAAGCTTCTATTCTCCACAAAACTCTTCCCCTGCTTGCTGAACATGGAATCCCTAATATTCAGCCCATGACAGTGAATGTTTTTTAAACTGATGACAGCCTTGAGCAGAATTAAGCCTGATATTCAATTCTGGGCTATGTCTGGGCATCAACATTGAGGGCTCTGCTTACTAAGCAATGCTAAGTGGGAGTAGAAATCCACAGGAGACGTATGTGTTAGGCGGTGAGAGTCTGATATGTATGGACGGGGAGAGGGATCATGGGGTGATAGTATCTGAGGATCTAAAGGCGACAAACAGTGTGACAAGGCGGTGGCCATAGCTAGAAGGTTGCTAGGTTGTATAGAGAGAGGTGTGACCAGCAGAAGAAAAGAGGTTTTAATGCCCCTGTATAAGTCATTGGTGAGCACCACCTGGAGTATTGTGTTCAGTTTTGGAGGCCGTATCTTGCTAAGGATGTAAAAAGTATTGAAGCGGTGCAAAGAAAAGCTACGAGAGGCAAGATGGCATCTAAGAGAGGAGACGTGATGTGAGAACTCCAGAAAACCCCAAACGCGTCTTTTGCAAGGGGGCACCTTTTCTCCATTTTTAGATGGGGAAAAGGAAAGGGAAGTCCGGGGTAAAAGCCTCTCCTAACCCCGGAGGTAATCCTGCTCTCAAACAGATGACGCTTGATGAATTCAGAACTCCACCACCGGGATTGCGAAGGCCTGCTTTGATTGATCCTACTTGTTTGTCAGGGGAATCCAGTGTTGAAGCGGCCTCTTTAAGTCCGCTTTTCCAACCTCCACCTCCGAGACCTGGTAGCAGTGTGATGACGCCAGCTGCGCTCTGAAGTGAATTCTCCTAAGCTGGTAATTCTGCCTTGAGGGCTGGGAGAGGACCTGTCGATTCATCAACCCCACTGGAATTAACATCACAGAGGGTAGAGATGGCTGAGGCCCTCCCTATTTCCTCTACTAAGGGAGCTGCTCCTGAAAGTCCCGGTCTGATGGTAAAACCGGCGGTTGTAACACTCGATGTACTGTGGGAAGCTATCCAAGCTCTAAGTGCCTCGCTTCAGCAGGTAAATAACTTATTCAAACAGGAACTATTGGTTTTAAACCAATTTAAATTGTCCTCTAATGAAAAATTCAAATAAATGAACAAAAATTTGTAACACATGATAGTGAAATAAAAAAATTGCAAAGTTCTGTTGGGACTCTTATCCAAGATAGGAATATCTTGGATAAAAGATTAGAATATCTGGATAATCAAACAATAAAGAACAATCTGAGATTCCTTAAATGTCCTAAATAACCGCTTATTGCTCCTATTGAAATGTTGAGGAAATACTTCACAGAAATATTAGAAATTCCTAAAGAGGTATTTCCTCCAATAGTCAAAGCATTCTATATTACCAGGACTTCTACTTCTGTGGAGACTCAACAACAATTGAATCTATCCGAATTCTTGGAAAGTTCTCTTGAGGCTATCACCGACCGGACAACGTTAATTTTTACATTTGCTTTTGAGACTGACTGAAACAATATTTTGAGATTGTATTTTAAGCACATGACAGCACTATTCTATGGATCTAAAATACCAATATTCCCTGATCTCAATAGAGAAACTCAGAAAAGAAAAAGACAATTTATGGGTCTGAAATCAAGGATTCTTGAATTGAATGGGTCATTTCTCTTAAAATTTCCCTGTAGATGCCTGATTTCCTTAAACACTGTTAATTATGCTTTCTTTGATCCTAAAAAACTACAGGACTTTATATTATCACATGAAGACGGAGCGGCTGGTAGTAAAGATACCCCCACAGTTTGAACACTGGAAATCGCTAGCTGCCTATTCGCATTCCCCCTCTTAGTTTAAATTTATTTACTTAAATAATTTCTTAGTATCTTGCCAAAGAAATATTGTGGACAAACGTGTAATTTTTTGGTTGATTTATTTTATATTACTAATACTATGTTATTTCTTTGTTCCCAAAACATTTATTCAATGTAAATGTATTAATGAAACTTATAAATAAAGGGGGGGTGGGGGGGGGGGGGAAAGAAAAGCTACGAGAATGGTATGGGATTTGCATTACAAGACGTATGAGGAGAGACTTCCTGACCTGAACATGTATACCCTGGAGGAAAGGAGAAACAGGGGTGATATGATACAGACGTTCAAATATTTGAAAGGTATTAATCCGCAAACGAACCTTTTCCATAGATAGGAAGGTGGTAGAATTAGAGGACATGAAATGAGATTGAAGGGGGGCAGACTCAAGAAAAATGTCAGGAAGTATTTTTTCACGGAGAGAGTGGTGGATACTTGGAATGCCCTCCCGCAAGAGGTGGTGGAGATGAAAACGGTAGCGGAATTCAAACATGCGTGGGATAAACATAAAGGAATCGTGTTGAGAAGGAATGGATCCTCAGAAGCTTAGCCGAGATTGGGTGGCGGAGCTGGTGGTGGGAGGTGGGGCTGGTGGTTGGGAGGCAGGGCTAGTGCTGTGCAGACTTCTATGCTCTGTGCCCTGAAAATGGCAGATACAAATCAAGGTAAGGTATACACAAAAAGTAGCACAAATGAGTTTATGGCAGACTGGATGGACCGTGCAGGTCTTTTTCTGCCGTCATCCACTATGTTACTATCCTGCTTATTTTCAAAGGAGAAGGGCAGCCATTTTCCAACACAAATCGGGAGATGGCTGGCCTTCTCCTAATGCCGGCCAAATCTATATAATCGAAAGCCGATTTTTGCCGGCTTCAACTGCTTTCCATCGCAGGGCCGGCCAAAGTTCAAAGGGGCGTGTCAACAGTGTACCAAAGGCGGGACGGGGGCATGGTTAAGAGATGGCCGTCCTCAGCCTATAATGGAAAAAAGAAGGCCAGCCCTGACGAGCATTTGGCTGACTTTACTTAGTCCCTTTTTGTTCACAACCAAGCCTTGAAAAGGTGCCCAAACTGACCAGATGACCACCGGAGGCAATCAGGGATCACCTCCCCTTACTCCCCCAGTGGTCACCAACCCCCTCCAACTGAAAAAACATTTTTTTTGCCAGCCTCTATGCCAGCCTCAAATGTCATACCCAGCTCCATCACAGCACTATGCAGGTCCCTGGAGCAGTTTTAGTGGGTACTTCAGTGCACTTCAGGCAGGCGGACCCAGGCCCCCCCCCCACCTGTTACACTTGTGGTAGTAAATGGGAGACCTCCAAAACCCACCTGAAACCCACTGTACCCACATCTAGGTGCCCCCGTTACCCTTTAAGGGCTATGGTAGTGGTGTACAGTTGTGGGGAATGGGTTTTTTTTTTTGGGGGGGGGGGACTCAACACACAAGGTAAGGGAGTTATGCACCTAGGAACAATTTCTGAAGTCCACTGCAGTGCCCCCTAGGGTGCCCGGTTGGTGTCCTGGCATGTGAGAGGGACCAGTGCACTACAAATGCTGGCTCCTTCCACGACCAAATGGCTTGGATTTGTCCGGGTTTGAGATGGCTGCCATTAATTTCCATTATCAGTGAAAACCAATGTCGACCATCTCTAAGGGCAGCCCAAATGTTGAGATTTGGCTGGCCGCGACTGTATTATCAAAACGAAAGATGGCCAGCCATCTTGTTTCGATAATACAGTCGGGTACGCCGCTTTACGGGGCCGTCATTAGAGATGGCCGCCCCCGTTCGATTATGCCCCTCTATGTTACTAAGGGTGTGCTATTGCTTTTTAGCATGCGTTAAGCATTATAGACACCCATATGAATGTATGGGTGTTTCTAGCATAAAATGCTAGCGTGTCTTAGTAAACATGGTCCTAAATATCTGAGGTCAGCTTCGGACCTAGAAGTTATGGGCTAGATTCTATATAGCATGCCTAAAAAATTGGCACTGAAAAATATACACCTGGGCATATTCTATTGACTGCATCCTAATTTAGGTGTGGTTTATAGAGTACACCTACCCTCCTGTTTACTAAGCCGCACTAGTGGCTGCCGTATACTAATGCTGACACAGGCACTATGTAGTGGCTTAGATTTCTATAGGTCCAAGAGCAGCAATAACCTAATCCCTGGGCATAGATTCCTAAAGCCCTGTTTAGGCCAGAAGAAATGTACATATACAGGGGAATTCTATAAATGGTGCTGTTGCCATTACGGGGGGGGGGGGGGGGGTGTCCCATTTTAAGTTCCACGCTAAAGGATTTGCAGGTGCATCTTTATAGAACAGGATGTGTAAATCCATATTATTGCCAATTCACACCAATAATTGATTTTAATGCCCAATTATTGATATTCATAGGTTTTTCAATTAAATGGCATACACAAATTGGGCATGTGCCTAACTTTGCATGCACAGTTTTCAATGTTCAAGTAATAAAAATTAAAGGACATAGTCAGTTTACAGATAGAAAATGCTATAACATCATGAGAACTACCTTTACCTCTCCCCAATCCTTATGAGATAAATTGGTCTGACCATCACCCTCCCTTAACAAAGGCTAGCAGAGTGGATACATAAATCCATCAACACATCTCCAAAGAACAAAAGTCTGAATATTGACAGCAATCACAGAGACTGGAGTTAACAAAAGACAGTGAAGCTTCACCTAAAGAAGCCCACCTATGCTAGACAATGACTCAGAGACTGAAAAGCTCATCTACCTATCTAATCTAACAAAAGAAAGCCAAATCCTGTCACTACCAGCAGATGTCCAGACAGAAACTCTTATGATGTCATTAAAACATGTGACCAGTTACCATGCTCCATCTCAAAACTTGATTAAACCAGTTTTCAGCTATCCCTGAATTTTTGTTGGATCGAATACACCCCACCTGACCAGCCTATGGTCCAACAAGAGATTATAAAAAGCCTGGAAATATTTCAGTTCGCTCTCTTGGCTCTTCGCTCTTCACTCTGCCTCACGCCTCTCTGCTGGACTTCACTCACATCCAAAGTAAGACTTTCTCCAGGTTCCAGCAACAACTCTGCAACAAAAAAACTTATTTTCCAACAAGGATCTCCTTCATCACTCCAAGCAGCAGCCTCCATCATCAAAGTGATATACCATTAATCCAGCCTAATTTATAATTCAGACTTGCTATCTTGAAAAGCACATTCTCCTCCTTGTGAAAGATCTCTGAAAACTGCCTCTCTCTTGTAACATTTTTACATTACCTGTATTGTAAATAAACATTTTAAAGTTAAATATATGGTCTTTATTTTCTGAGTGATAATCAACACAAATCCAATCCACTGCTTACTAATATTAATAGCCTCAAACACACATACACATGCAGTGAAGAGTGTCTATCCTGCTTATTTTCAAAGGAGAAGGCCGGACATCTTCCGACACAAATCGGGAGATGGTCGGCCATCTCCTGAACCCGGCCAAATCGGTATAATCGAAAGCCGATTTTGGACCGCTTCAACTGCATTCCGTCGCAGGGCTGGCCAAAGTTGAAGGGGGCATTTCGGCAAGGTATGGAAGGCGGGACAGGGGCGTGGTTATGAGATGGCCAGCTTCAGCCGATAATGGAAAAAGAAGGCCGGCTCTGACGAGCACTTGGCTGGCTTCACTTGGTCCATTTATTTTTAAGACCAAGTCTCAAAAAAGTGCCCCAACTAACCAGATGACCACTGGAGGGAATAGGGGATCACCTCCCCTTACTCCCCCAGTGGTCACCAACCCCCTCCCATCCTAAAAAAAAAATTAAAAACATTTTTTCCAGCCTCTATGCCAACCTCAAATGTCATACCCAGCTCCATGACAGCAGTATGCAGGTCCCTGGAGCAGTTTTTAGTACGTGCAGTGCACTTCAGGCAGGTGGGCCCAGGCCCATACCCCCCCACCTGTTACACTTGTGGTGATAAATGTGAGCCCTCCAAAACCCACCACAAACCCACTGTACCCACATGTAGGTGCCCCCTTTACCCTTTAAGGGCTATGGTAGTGATGTACAGTTGTGGGGAGTGGGTTTTGGGGGGCTCAGTACCCAAGGCAAGGGAGCTATGCACCTGGGATCAATTTGTGAAGTCCACTGCAGTGCCCCCTAGGATGCCCGGTTGGTGTCCTGGCATGTGAGGGGGACCAGTGCACTATAAATGCTGGCTCCTTCCATGACCAAATGGCTTGGATTTGGCCGGGTTTGAGATGGCCGCCATTAGTTTCCATTATCGGTGGGAAACCAATGGCGGTGATCTCTAACACCGGCCCAAATGTTGAGATTTGGCTGACCCCGACCGTATTATTGAAATGAAAGATGGCCGGCCATCTTGTTTCGATAATACGGTCGGGTGTGCCGCTTTCCGGTGAGCTTTAGAGATGGCCGCCCATATAGATGGCCGGTCCCGTTCGATTATGCCCCTCTATATGAATTAAAGGGAAAAGTCTCGTCAAACTGCAGCATAAACACGTTTGTCAATTGCACACAGTAAAAAAGTAATCATTGACAAGTGCGCTGGGACTGCACGTGAATCGTTACACAAGCTGGAACCTACCACTCTAGATGTAACTGGGCATAGAGTTAAGATAAGTCCCAATGATTTCATCTACTTGATACATAAAAATGTTGATATATAAGGACGTTTGATTGATAAGTATTTTTTTGTTTTTGATTCAAATTGGATGAAAAACTTAAACTTATTTGCAAAAAAGGAAAAAAAGGTTTTTTTTTGTCAATGATTACTTTTTTACTGTGTGCAACTGACAAATGTGTTTATGCTGCAGTTTGATGAGATTTTTCCCCTTAATTCATATAGACACTCTTCACTGCGTGTGTGTGTGTTTTTTGAGGCTTTATGTTCTGGGCATCTGTCCTTAAACCTTACAGTGCAGGTTAATATAATTCATCAAATATATTATTTAATTCCCCCTTTTCTTACATATTCTTATTACCTTATATTTAATTGGTGGAGAATAGAATAGAATATGTAATATAATTATCTTACAAGGACAGTGGCATGCTTGCATGAGTTGTGTTTGGCTACATCAGAACTCCTTATCTCTCTCTAAAAAAAAACAAACAAACAAAACAAAAGAGAATAATTTGTATTCTCCTTATTGCATGCAACTGCATGCTGCTTGAGCAGATGACAGCTATTCAGAAAATCAGAGCATAAACTGACTTCCTGTCTTTGAAGAGTGATTGCTAGTTGTTAAGATGGCCATTAATAGCTGAATATTAAAACATAGACAATGAAATAGCAAAGAAAAATCCAGTATAATCAAGTGAGAAGGTATCAAAGGAGCTGACTGTGAATGAAAGGCACTGAACATTTAACTTCCTAAAGTGAGAACATGGAATGCTTCTGTGATTATGTGTTTCCTTTGTTAGGTTCTGTTCAGATACTGTGTCTGTAGAACGCTGCTCATGGTTACGATTAAGTGGAGTGGGACCGATTTCCAAGATTTCTGATGGGAATTGTTAACAAAAGGTGTATATGCTCTTCTGTAAAAGTGTATGCTCCAATTTTCTTCTTAATTATTCCAGATATTTCATTCATTATACTGTGATCTTCCTGTGAGAACAACATTTAAAAGTTAATCTCCTTGAGAACAAGCCGTGAACTTAATATGTTGAAGAGTAGCATGAGTTTTGTAATCAGATTCTTGGGGGAAGAGTGCAATTGTAGTTCCACAATGATACAATCGATGACTACTTTACAGAATGAGAGTATATGGTTAGTGTGGTAATTAAGAACATCTAGCCCAGTATCCTGCTTCCAACAGTGGCCAATTAAGTTTAGAAGTGCCTGACAAAATCCAAATTAGTAGCAAGATTCATGCTACCGATCCCATCCCCCCGCCCCGTCACTTTTCAGTCTCAGGGCACTATCTCTCTGCATTTTATCTCAAAACTACTCCCCTTGGGCTGCTGCTCCTCCCACCAAGGGACTTCTCACTTCCTTCAGTGATTTTCTACAGGAATATACACTTCTAATAATCCCCATCCTAACCAGGGATTACACTGACCTGGAGAAGAGAAAGGGGAATCCCAACTGAGAGAAGTGTATCATTGGCTGTAAAAGGGAGTTGTGACTCAGCAAAGCAGCAACTGAAGAGCAGTGGAGCTACAGGTGGGCAGAGGAAAGACCCAGCCCGGGAGCCAGAAAGTGCCCATCCCAAGACCAGGGTGGATCCAAAGTGGGAGGTCACCGCTGGAGGGAAGTCAGGACATAGGGGGAGCTGGACCTGTGAACCTGAGAGGAGCACAGCCTTTGGGATACTATTCTCTCGGATAGGCATGGATAGGAGACTGTAAAACGTGTACATAATCCTGCTGAAAAACAGCTGTAATAGTCAAAGAAGGAGAGTACAGGAGTTCCCCTGGGGAATACTAGAAGGATTGGAGTTTTAAAAGACTTCCATTCAATATTGGAGAGTTGATATGGGTTGATGTTCCTGCTTTTGAGGAGTTGAAGAATAAACAGTCTGAATATTTTCATAAACTGCTGACTCCAGCGTAATCTTTGGACTTGAGAGAGTATCCACCTTATAATCGAAAGAGAAAAACGCCTAGATTTCGACCCAAATCGGGAGACAGACGTTTATCTCACAAAAATGAATAAATCGGTATAATCGAAAGCCGATTTTGGACGTTTTCAACTGCACTCCGTCGCGGATGCGGACAAAGTTGATGGGGGCGTGTCAGAGGTGTGGTGAAGGTGGAACTTGGGCGTGGTTATCAGCCAAGGAGAGATGTACGCGTTAGGGCGATAATCGAAAAAATAAAGGCGTTTTTAGCGAACATTTAGGACACTTTTGTTGGACCCTTTTTTCACATGAACAGGTCCCAAAAAAGTGCTCTAAATGACCAGATGACCATGGGAGGGAATCGGGGATGACCTCCCCTGACTCCCCCAGTGGTCACTAACCCCCTCCCACCACAAAAAAAATGATGTTTCACAACTTTTTATTTTCACCCTCAAATGTCATACCCACCTCCCTGGCAGCAGTATGCAGGTCCCTGGAGCAGTTGTTAGGGGGTGCAGTGGACTTCAGGCAGGTGGACCCAGGCTCATCTCCCCCTACCTGTTATAATTGTGCTGTTTAATGCTTATTAGTCGTCCAACCCCCCCAAACCCACTGTACCCACATGTAGGTGCCCCCCTTCACCCCTTAGGGCTATAATAATGGTGTAGACTTGTGGGCAGTGGGTTTGAGGGGGATTTGGGGGAGCTCAACACACAAGGGAAGGGTGCTATGCACCTGGGAGCTCTTTTACCTTTTTTTTGTTTTTGTAAAAGTGCCCCCTAGGGTGCCCGGTTGGTGTCCTGGCATGTGAGGGGGACCAGTGCACTACGAATCCTGGCCCCTCCCACGAACAAATGCCTTGGATTTATTCATTTTTGAGCTGGGCGCTTTCATTTTCCATTATCGCTGAAAAACAAAAACGCCCAGCTCACAAATTGTCAAATAAAGCATGGACGTCTATTTTTTGCGAAAATACGGTTCGGTCTGCCCCTTCACGGACCCGTTCTCGGAGATAAACGCCCATGGAGACAGACGTTTTCGTTCGATTATGCCCCTCCACGTCTCCTGAACCTGCAAAGCACCATCCCTGAGCTGGTACACCCACCCCAGCCTGACCTGTGGGGTTCAATGGCCAGCCTTGTTCACAGCAGTTTCCCTTTGGATTTGTATTTCTTTTTGGTTTCCTGGGGGAAGAAGAGGGTAATCCCACCCACTAATGCTTCTTTCCCAAGGGTGGAGGCGCCGAGCGAGTAACTGGAGATTCCAACCAGGTTGGACCTAAAATCCAGGAGCGCCCAGAACAGGGGTATTACTCATGTCTATCACAATAGCAGACTATGGACTTTTCCTCTAGGAACTTGTTCAAACCTTTTTTTAAACCCAGTTACACTAAACACTGATACCACATCCTCTGGCAACAAGTTCCAGAGCTCAACTATTCGTTGCTTGAAAAAGTGTTTCCTCCTGTTCATTTTACAAGTGGTAACATGCAACTTCCTTCAGTGTCCCCTAGTTTTGCACTTTTTGAAAGAGTAAAACAGTCTATTTACGTTTACCCGTTCTACACTACTCAGTATTTTGTAGACCTCTATCATATCCCCCTTAGCCGTATCTTTTCCAAATTGAAGCGTCCTAACCTCTTAAGCCTTTCTTTATGTGAGAGGAGTTCCATCCCCTTGATCATTTTGGTTGCCCTTCTTTGAACCTTTTCTGATTCTGCTATATCTTTTTTTATGATACGGTAACCAGAGTTGCATACAATACTGAAAGTGTGGTAGCACCATGGAGCGGTACAGAGGCATTATAATATTCTTTCTCTTATTTTCTATCCCTTTCCAAATATTTCCTAGCATTCTGTTTGATTTTTTGGCTGCCCCATGCACTGAACAGAAGATTTCAGTTTATAATGACACCTAGATCTTTTTCTTGAGTGCTGACTCCTAGGGTGGAACTTAGCATCAAATACCTTATGATTCAGATCATTCTTTCCAGTGTACATCACTTTGCATTTGTCCACATTAAATTTCATCTGCCATTTGAATGCCCAGTCTTCCAGTTTTCTAAGGTCTTCCTAAAAGTTTTCACAATCCACATGCATTTTAACAACTTTGTATAGTTTTGTGTTATCTGCAAATGTAATCACCTCACTCGTTCCCATTTCCAGATTATGAATAAATACGTTAAATAGCACCGGTTCCAGAACAGGTCCCTGCAGCACGCCACTATTCACCCTCCTCCACTGAGAGAATTGGCCATTTAACCTTACCCTCTGTTTTCTATCCATGAACAATTCCCAATTCACAACAGAATAGTTTTCGTAATTCACAACAGAACACTGCCTTCTATCCCATGGGTTTTTCATTTTCTCAGGAGTCTCTCATGAGGGAGTTTGTCAAACACTTTCTGGAAATCTAGATACACTATTGGGCTCATCTTCAAAACAATAAAAAACACCTAAAAAGTGGCATAAAGCAGCATTTGGATGTTTTTCTCACAAAAACGTCCAAATCAGTATTTTCAAAACCTATTTTTAGACGTTTTTCTTTGAAGTCCATCAGAAGTGCGTCCAAATCTCAAGAGAGCATATCAGGGGCGTGTTTAGGGTGGGACTTGGGCATTCCTGAGACGTATATGTTTTTCAGCCATAATGGAAGAAAACAAAAACATCCAGGACTAAAACTAAGACGTTTTGAGCTAGACCTGTTGTTAATAACGAATAAGGCACAAAAAGGTGCACTAAATAACCAGATGACCACTGGAGGGAATCAGTGATGACTGCCCTTTATTCCCCCAGTGGCCATTAACCTCCTCCTACCCCCCAAAAATGTGATGAAAAATATTACTTGCCAGCCTCTGTGACAGCCTCAGATATTATACTCAGGTCCATTAGAACAGCATGCGGTCCCTGGAGTAGTCTAGTGGTGGGTACAGTGCACTGTAGACAGATGGACCCAGGCTTCTACCTCCCTCTACCTGTTACACTTGTGGAGGAAACTGTGAGCCCTCCAAAACTCACCAAAAATCCACTGTACCCACATATAGGTGCCCTCTTCAGCTGTAAGGCTATGGTAGTGGTGTACAGTTGGGGGTAGTGGGTTTTGGGGGGCTCAGCAGACAAGGTAAGGGAGCAATGGTGAGATGTGTCAGTGGGAGCATTTTATGACGTCCACTGCAGTGCCCCCTAGGGTGCCCTATTGCTTTCCTGGGATGTCAGGAGGACCAGTGTACTAAAAATACTGGCTTCTCCTACATCCCAATGGCTTGATTTTGTGCATTTTGCACTTGGACATTTTTTTTTTTTTTTGAAAATGGACCAAAAAATAAAATGACCAAATCACAAAACCTTCTATTTTCAAAAACAAAGGATAGACACTGGATTACCGCCATGCAAGCCATTTCTGGGGGTTTCCTTTTCCTCCAGAAATGGTGTGCACTTGGGGCAGGATTACCGCCAGTGGCTGCGTTGGGCTGGCAGCAGTCCCTAAAATGCGAGCGGTAAGCCCACATCGGGTTTACCGCTGCTTTGTAAAAGGGCCCCTCAATGTTTTAGCTATGTGACTCTAAGATTAATGCATGACAGTTTTACAACCTTATCTATCCTATGTGATGTTTTTTGTTGTTGTATCCTGCTAAGAGTTGATTCATAATTTAGAAGGTTAAAAGTTTGATTAAACAACATTGTAAAAATCTAATTTGATTCATGATGGGTGCCAGTTACAACAGATAATTACATATTTTGATGTGCCAAATAAATGAGCATTAATCATGCAATTGAATCTTCGGGATATGAGGTCAATAAGTAGCCTATTTGAATGCTATTTTCTTCAATTTACCTCTCACAGAAACCATACCTAACAATCATCCAAATACATTTGAAGAAATGGTACATTAACATGCTGTAAGTGTCTACATAAAGCTGGAAAGTTGAGCTTGTTTGCCTGAACTGGTTAATCCAAAACAAAGACCTAGTAAGGCCTTTGTATGTAAGGAGAAAGAAGAGCGTGAAATTAAAATGTAAATCAAAAAGTAATTGGTTTCCGTGCATAGTTTAGACAAGATTTACTTTTGAAGAATGACCTTGTGCTTTAAAACAGCACGCCAGACATTGCGTGGCACACTTTCACTTAATAATGGCAACCAATCTGGACCATAAATATTGCAAACGATGCAATTTGAATGAAAAGCCATATAAACCATGATAAAAGCCCCTGTGATTAATTCTAAAACTGTTCTGTTCATGTTAGACTCGCAATGGCCTCCCTGATGAGATCAATACAGCGTAGCAGAGTGATTCTAATAGAAGTGTTATTATCTTTTAATCTTCAAGAGAACGCCAACTTCTAGAATTCTGCAGTGCCCAGGTTGCTTATTTTCTCATAGTAACCTTGAAGGCAGTTTTCCGAAATGAAGATACATTAGAATCTTCTCAAGGATTTATCAATAATAGGACACGGTCACTGTTTGTAAAGCTAACAGCTAAAAGGCACATTTGTATGCTGGGACTTACAATTGGTCACAATGACCTTCCCTGTCAGCCTCTATTTTCTCAGCAGATGAATGCCTACAGTGAACGAGTGCTAAAAGAACAGAATTTCAGGGAGAAAGCGAGAAACAATGCTTTGTTCAGACAGGCAACAGAACCATGCTAGGAACCTGGCTACATAAATGGAATACATTCTGGGAATAGTGTGATTTAGATGGAATGAAAGACTTGAAACATTTTATACGGCCTAATTTTCACCACTGAAATAATTTTGACTAGGACATGTGTTCTACCACTGAAAATTTGTACTTTATCACTTGCTAGTTCCAGAAAGCAATTAGAACTGTAGTATCAGTTTTCATTTTGTTGTCTGGAATCTAGGTACTTAAGTACATTCCCCCTGATACTGAACGCTATTTATCCAGCCAGAAATGGCTCCAGGCCAGTTAAATAGTACTTGACCTACTATCCAAGAATATACAGTGGGAGATAGCTGGTTATCGCCCACTGAATATTTGTGGTTAGTGTATAGGGCTAGATTTTATATATCACAACTACAAAATTGGGGCTGAAAAAAAAAATAAACCTAGGCATATTCTATAAAGTGTGCCTAAATTTAGGTATACTTTATAGAATATGCCTAAATTTCAGTGCAGCTTATAGAATACGCCGAGCACTTGTCCGTGCGACTAAATTTAGTTGCGGTCAGTTACGCCAAGTAAAACATGGACATGAACCAGGTATATTCTATAATAACGCACATAGATTTTAGAAATGCCCACAACCTGATCTTTCCATGCACATAGCCACATCCCCTCAGCTATATGCCTTAGAATTTATGCGCATCACTTTACAGAATATGCTTAGCAAGTTGTGCGTGTAAATTCTAATTAATGCCAATTAGTGTGAATAATTGCTTGTTAAGTGGCAATTATCAGTGCTGATTGGCTTGTTAGCTAATTAAGTTGCTCATGCAAATCCAGAATATGACTAGATTTGCATGCGCAGCTTAAGTCACGCTGTATAGAATCAGGAGGATCGTGGCTATCCGGTTATAGCATGTGATATAATCAGCTATCTGCGAATATTCAGTGCATCACCGGCTACGTTTTGGCGGTCAAATCAGCCTGCCCAAATAGCAGGCCTATCTTTGGATGTCATAAATGTAACCAGCACAGTGCTGAGTATTGGCCTGGCTGGTTAAGTTTAAACTGGCCAAAAATAACTCGGATATTCAGTGCCTGTCACCAGAAATGGCACAACATTGAATATCCAGGCTCACCACCGACCACAGGAGTTAGTCAGGCTGCCTCCCGCAATCTGAATATCAGCCCTATTAAAATTAGTTATTAATATGGATTAACTTGTTAATTTTAGTGCATTGTATCAGTGCATCTAACATCTGATGTACTAAAGGGGGGGGGGAGGGGTAAGAACATAAGAATTGCCATACTGGGTCAGACCATCATCTTATTTCCAACAGTGGCCAATCCAAGTCACAAGTACCTGGTTTCTTACCAGTTACTTATGACTCACAAATTCAATGCTACTTACCTCCAGTGATAAGTAGTGGGTTTCCCCAGATCTACCTTAAAAACGGTTTATGGACTATATTCCAGGAATTAGTCTAATCTTTTTTTTTTTTTTAACCAGCTCTACTCACTGTTTTATCGCATTCTCTGGCAGCAAGGTCTGAGGTTAACTATGCATTGAGTGAAAACATTTTTTTCTCTCTAATTTGTTTTAAATGCACTGAACACTGACACCTCTCTGGTAGTCCCAGAGTTTGTTTCTTTGTCAGACTGTTCTGTATAGGTATCGACTCACTTCAGGCAGGTGGACCCAGGCCCACCCCCCCTACCTGTTACACTTGTGGTGGTAAATGGGAGCCCTCCAAAACCCACCCAAAACCCACTGTACCCACATGTAGGTGCCCCCTGTTACCCTTTAAGAGCTTTAGTAGTGTTGTACACTTGTGGGTAGTGGGTTTTGGGGGGGGGGGTTGGGGGGCTCAGCACCCAAGATAAGGGAGCTATGCACCTGGGATCAATTTGTGAAGTCCACTGCAGTGCCCCCTAGGGTGCCCGGTTGGTGTCCTGGCATGTGAGGGGGACCAGTGCACTACAAATACTGGCTCCTCCCATGACCAAATGCCTTGGATTTGGCCAGGTTTGAGATGGCCGGCATTAGTTTCCATTATCGGCGAAAACCAATGCCGGCCATCTCTAACGCCGGCGATCTGTAAGGGCGGCCCAAATGTTGAGATTTGGCCGGCCCCGACCGTATTATCGAAACGAAAGATGGCCGGTCATCTTGTTTCGATAACAGAGTCGGGTGTGCCGCTTGACGGGGCCGGCGTTAGAGATGGCGCCCTTATAGATAGCCGACCCCGTTCAATTATGCCCCTCCACATTACCATGCAACTTTGTAATTCTAAGCGCTTTGAAAATGATTACCATTGTGTACCTGGCCAGCTCTCATGCCTTAAAGCACATACTAGACAACTGCCTAGAAGAGTGACATTAAACTTGGCCTTAGCTTACACTAGTAATCTCTTAGCTTAAGTAGGATCAAGTCCAAAGCTGCTTGCAAGACATATGCTCAATCAAAACTGGCATGTTTCTATAAATTGTTTAGGACATTCTAAGTCCTTCACGAAGAGGGCCATTTCACAGTTCAATATGCTAATGCTTCAGACCATGTCTTTTTACAAACACTTCTTGAAAAAAAGGACTTGTTTTCCTTTGTACATCTAAGCTGCCCTTATGCTTTGGTACCTACAGTACCAGAATATAGCACAAAGGAAACAGAAAATGTGCATAGTTTTGTTTTCTCCTGAGGGTCTGCACACAATATTCTGGAACAGTCAAAAAGGGAAAAGGGATTGGGTCATACTAATGTATTCAACCTCCTGCCACATTTACCAAGGAACTGTTGCTAGTTAGCTATCTAATTTCCATTTCTCTTTCTGTTCATCTTTCTGCTTTTCAAACTCTTCATCGTTCATGAATACTTCATGTCTGGTTGCATTCTTTATCTTATTGCCAGTAAACATCACTAAGACTCACAAATGAATTTAGAAACCTGTCAGAGAGATTATGGAACAAATAACATATTAAAATATCTCTTTTCACGTCTGTTGCTATCTGTTAGCCAACAAAAGTATTTGGATTTTGTTAAAATGTTTTTTTTAATGTTTTTTTTCTTCTCAGTCTTTTTTTCACATGAACGTGGGTGACGATATGATGTCCAACACTGCTATCATTGTTTTGATATATCAAATGTAGCAGATGAGATTAACAATGGGCACTCATGCTTATTATAATTTTGTTTTTTTAGCAGACTCAATTCATCTAACATCACTTAGGAGGGAATTAATAAAGCAGCATTAGGGCCTTAAGTCGCATTAATTGGCATCAACACAACTTAAAAGTCCCTAATGCCCTAATGCTGCCTGACCTAAAATCCCACAATGATAAATTAGTCCCCGTCGGTTAGGTAGTAATGAGATGTAAAATATGCAAATACATGTTTTGCATCTCATTACTATGCATATGTCCAACGTGACTCACACTGATACACTACAAGTCTAATTAGGGACAAAAAAGCACAGTAAAATCAGCGCAGATTCTTGGTGGGGTTATTTTACCATCCAGGAGCATCGAGCTACAAAGCGATGGCCTGATGCTCCAGGAACGATAGGTCTGTGTCCCTCTTCCCCTGATCAAATCTCCCCTCCCTGAGGAAACCCCCTCTCTGCCCTTCCTGAGGAAGACTCCCTTGCCTCATCCTCCACAGGGGCTACCTGTCACAGCATTGATGGTACAGTAATGGGGGGAGGGTCTGTGGGGTCTTCAGGGGAGTTTGTCTGGGAGTCCAAAGGGTCTTCAAGCAGGAGTGATGCTCTCCAAATGGCATGACTATAACTAGGGGTCAGATTTACATATAAAGAGTTGTCTCCTTATATAGAAATCTGACCCCTAGCAGTAGTCATGCAAGACTATTGCTAGGGGCACCATTTGGAGAGCTCTCCCCTATTGGACCACCAATTCTGTGTTATATAGCTCCTGTGAGGGTTGGGGCGGAGGGGGGGGATCTTGCTCAGAGGGATCCAAAGCCAGAGAAGGACTTGCTTAGGAAGGGGGGCTTGATCAGTGGGGGGGGGGGGGGAACTCAGCCCTGTCATCCCGGGAGCATCAGGTCATGGCTTTATGGACTAGTTCTCCTGGGTGGTAAAATAACCCCACCAAAAATATAGGGATATTTTATTGTGCCTTTTTATGTGAGATTCCGCAACCTGTGGTACTGGGATCCCACAGGTTGCTGAATCCTGCAGAAGATCAAGGTGCGGTAAAAGGTGAACTTTTACCTTACTTGATGAATCTCCCCCATAGTGGCGACTCTTTCATTGTCTTGTTCCTAACACCTGTGTGCATCCACTCTTACATTCTGGTTACAAATAAAGTGACCATTCAGTCCCCATTACAGAGGAAGTTTCAGAATGGGTTTTATTAAAGAGGTCTTAAAAATGTTGAAATAGACTCTCAGTGTCAGGGAGCACAGAGTTGCTCCAGTCTATGCATAGTCACTTTTTTTTTATTCTTGCTCACTAGATGTCAAAAGAAAAAAAAAAAAAAAGCAACACTGGGCCTCTCGGACCAAACAGGAGAAGGCTCCTTCGCTGGAGCCCCTTTTTTCGCACTATAGCGAAATTAATGCAAGTTACCCAGGCTGTCTCTAAGGCACTTACAACTTGAACTCTGTACGATCGCTATATCTACAATTTGACCCCTGAGGCAGGCGCCTTTTTGGCGCCGAAACACGGCCCGTGTCGGGTCTTTGGCTAATAAAGTACTCCTGTTGTCTCATTCTTGAAGGCCCAGTGTTGCTTTTTTTCTTTTGGTTTCTCTGATTGTATACTGTATTACCCTCTCTGTCTGTACTATGCTCACTAGATGTACAATTTCTCGGCTCCTCAGAACTATGGGAATGGCATATTTACTGGAAGTTCTGCAATGAACCTTGAAAGACACATGTGAAATCATTTTATTTAGGGAAGAAAAGAAACCATGTGTAGTAAGTCTACTTGTATAGATTTAGAAGTATAGTAACATAGTAAACGTCAGCAGATAAAGACCTGGAACTTTGTACAAGGTCCACCTCTTCATAATTAAACAATGGTATAATCAATCTCTGTCTTTCCCTGCCAATAGACCATAGAAATCTGCCCAGCACCTGTCTTACTTCCCAACTGCTGGAGTTGCTGTTGATCCTGATCTGATCTTGCCATTTATGTGACCCAGACAATAGAAGTCTGCCCAATATTGGTCTTACTTCCCAAGTTTTGCTTTAATTAGATTTCATCCTTTTTTTCTATATAGTGTTCCTCTGTGTTTATCCCATGCATTCTTGAATTTCATCACCCTTTTTGTCTTCACAACCTCCGACAGAAGGGCTTTCCTGGTATTCACCAGTCTTTCTGTGAAAAAATAATTTCCTGACATTGCTATCAAGTCTCCTACCCTGTAACCTCAACTCATGGCCTCTAATTCTACTCAGGGGTGTAGCCAGACAACAGATTTTGGGTGGGCCTAGGCAAGAAGTGGGTGGGCACCAAGTGTTCTCCCCTTCACCCACCACCAAAAAAAATCTCAGCTGGCAGGAAAACGCTTCTTTCCACCTTAGCAGTCTGCAGCAGCCACGCGCTGAAAACTGAACATGCGCAGGTGCTGGAATTGTGGAGAATAGTGTTTTCATTACAATCAGGGGGAAGTCTTCAGCTGGCAGAGCTTGGGATCCCCACCTGCTACCACTAATACATGTGCTACTGTTGGGTGGGCCTGATCCCTAATTGGGTGGGCCCAGCCCACCCAGGCCCACCTGTGGCTATGCCACTGATTCTACTGCTTTCCCATTTCTGAAAAAGATTAGTTTGCATATTAATACCTTTTAAGTATTTAAAGAATTGTATCATATCCCCACTATCCCTGTTTTCCTCTAGGGTATAGATACTGAGGTCTTCAAGTATGCTACAGTCTGGCTACCATACCAATATTCCTGGCCCGTGTGCCTTGTCCCCCATAAGAACATGGACATCTTAAGGATGTCAACTTTCTTCTATTTTTGTTATTTACATTTTCCATTTGAGTGTCCTGTTGTAAGAAGGAATGAAGAGGGTTTCAGGATCCATGAACACTCTCCATTTCACCAGAAAATGCTACTCCTGGTGGCTCTCACAACCGTTCAGGAGAATGGGATCCCAATATACTCCAAACTGGCTTGAAACAAAGCATCCCTACAAGTGTGGTCATAATCATAGTACAGTAGAGCCTTGATTATCTAATGTAAACGAGACTGACAGGTTGTTGGATAATCAAAAAGTCAGATAATACAGAAAAAGTGGATGAGGGATAAAATAGAAGTATATTGAATACATATTTCAAAAAGGGAAGCAGTAAAAAAGTTTAAAAATGAATGTGCCCAAGGATCTTACCTAGCACTGCTGCTTTTTAACTAAACATGATGCCGGGAAAGAGAAATAGAAACCTGCATGCATGTCAACGACAATGCTGTGATGTCACCACGACGTTACCAAGGTATGTTGGATAATCCGGAATGTCGGGCAAGAGAAGGTTAGTTAAGCAAGACTGTACTGTAACAGTGAATGAATGCAGATAAAGATCAAAATTACCCACCTAGTCTGCCCAGTTGAGATTTGTACAGTTGTGTAGATGTGCATATGAGTTTTCATATACTACAGGTACCCAACCATTTTGCCCATGTCTTTCTTACCCTATTTCCCACTACTCCATATCTTCCACAGCATGCCCAAAATCTGCTTCCACGATGTATTCCATTTTCCCTATTCAAATCTTGCCACCATCAATTTTGCTTTGTACAAGATCAACACATATCAAAGCACTAACAACTTCCATGTTAAAATACAGCTGTATGTCCTATGGTCCACAAAACACTGGGCCCTGTTTACTAAGCTACATTATAGGCGCATTAATATTTTTAATGCACATTAACCATGTATGCACCTACAATATCCTATAGATGCCTATTCGGTTAGTGCACACGCTAATTGTAGGTGCGTTAAAATGCTAATATGCCTTAGCAAACAGGGATCTTAGTGCATACTAATGTCCATTAGCACACACTAAGCTTTAGTAAAAAAGTTCCCTTAATAGTTTCTAAAATATTTACAGTTTCTAATATTTGTAAAACAATGTACAGAAATCTTTCATCAGATTCCTAGAATATATATCAAATTAAGAGACCCTTTTAGGAAGCTCTAGTAAGCACTAACACATGCTTACTGCAGCAAAAAACAAAAACAAACAAAAAAAAAACAGCAAAACAGAATACAGTGGAGGTGTCCTGCAGTAATTTTGCCAAATGCACATGCTACCCACATACTAAAAAAAAAATTATTTTTAGTGCAGGGGGCGAGTCTTGAGACAGAGAGTGGGCTTATTCTGTGCTAATCGCTTGGCAGAGCTACATGGCTGTGCAGTAACCGATTAGCGCAAGCTTACTATGTGAGTCCCTATCGCCTTCAAAATAAATAGCGATACGAACTCGTACACTAATGGCCACATGCCTCAAAATGCCGACCCGCCGTCTTTGGATTGCTTGAAGTTAGAGCAGTCGGCATGTCAGTGAGAGCTACGTAAGAGGTAAAGAATGCATGAGCTGAGCTGATTCCACTTGAGCCTTAAACTTGTAAAATGAAGATTTCTGGGTTTGGACACATAACATATTATTTATTTATTTGCAGCATTTATACCCCACTCTTTCCCGGTCATTAGCAGGTTCAGTGTGGCTTACAGTGAATAGGTACAGGTATTACAGAGATAACACAATATATGGATACAACGTTTTACAGAGATAAGCAAGTTGTATAGAAAATGATAAGATGACGAAATATGGGGGCAGGATTAAGGTATGGTTAATGTTAGTGGTGTGGATTAGTGGTGTGGTTTAGGTACTAAAATTAAGTTGGGTCGTTCGGGTAGGCTCGTTGGAAGAGGTGTATTTTCAGCAACTTTAGTTTAACAAAGATTGTTTTGGATTTCAGGGGGTTATCCTTGAGAAAGCTGCACAATGGCGAAACATGTGCCATGTCAGATGAAAAACCCTCTACAGCCGACAACATCATTGACAAGCTAAGTGCAGCTTTATATAAACACTAATTTAAAGGTTTAAGCCTTATATATAAGAAAAAAAGAAAAGAGAAAAATTTATGCAATTTACGCAATTAAAACATTTTAAAAAGACAAAGACCGGTGACGATATGGGGTATGTTTAAGCGACACTGAAATCACATAGGTCACTTCTACCCATGCTGAGGTCTTTAAAAAAAAAAAAAGAAAATTTTATTGTACACGTGATAATGATATATTGGAGTTGAGTAGGCACACTTTGGGTGAAAGGCGATAGTCGGAATATTGCTTACTACATAAGAATTTGACATCCATCAGCATTGTGAGACTAATGTGAACATTAGTGCATTGCCGTTATTGAAAAATACAGAAAATTGGCAATTTTACCCCAACAGTAAAAATAGCCTTAGTGAGCAGGAATGATCTGCATAAGGGCGAGGCAAAGCCACTTTTTATCGCTGTTTGGTTAAAAGGCCCGTAAATTGCTCTAGAGAGAATAAAAACAGTAATTAAAGTCCAAAACAGAAACTATAAGACGTTGCAACCAGCAATGCATACAAAAATATAACATGATATAATCTGAAGACACAAGGATTGATGAATCTGTCTTTTCTCCTTCCTGATGTAATGCCACTTCTTTCTTGGTTGTTGGGTTTTTCCATGCTTCACCACTGCATAAATAAAGCCTTTGTATTTGTCCCTTGCTGTGTTGAATTCAGAAATTCAGACATGGTTTATGCCCTCATGACCTTCACAGTGTCATTCTACCACCCTGACCATTAAAAAAGAAAAAAAAAACTTTTTTTTACTTTTCTGCTGAATCTACCCTTTCCATCCTCATGCCAATACCGCCTCTTCTGAAGCTCCTTTCCTCTTAAAACTGCTTACCTCTCCTGCATTATTTATACCTTTGAGCTAACCAGTGAGTTCATATCTTGAAGAAAACGTCTTGCACTGCTACTTCAATAAGACCCGGACTGAACAGAGCATGTACACTGCTAAGTTCTTCAGTAATTGCAGTCATAAATTGTCTGTGGTTTGAAAGTTTGCTCTATAATTCTTCATTAGTTAGTCCCAAGACTTTCTAATGAAAAGAAGAAAAAAAAACCTCTCTGCCTTCCTGTAGACATTGTTAACAACACAAACTTCTTTTGCAAATATAAGGTCTATCTTAGGGCCCCTTTTACCATACTGCAGTCAAAGGGGGCCTCCTTTTACTGCAGTGGGTAAAAGTCGCTTTGTTTTGTTTTAAAGGAAATGGTCATGCGGCAAGTTAACCTCTTGTCAAATGGCCATTTCCTGGGGGAGCCTTTACTGCCACCTATTTAGGCACTGTTCAGTTTCCAGTGGGTAAACCCCCAGAACAGACAATTAAAAAAATTTGGCACAATGGGGGAAAACAAAAACTTCTATCGGGAAATTTGCAAAAAACTAAGTTCATAATGAGAAAGGTAAGTAAACATTTTCTGATCTTCAAAATTACATTAAAAAAAACATGCAATAAAAGGACGAACTGCAAATGACATAGATGTTCTGAGATAATCGTCTTCACCAATCAGAAATACACTATGGAAAATATGCAATGGAGGTAGTGGTCCCTGCGTCAAGAAAACATCTGCGGCAACGGCAGGACGTTCCCTCTACATGCAAAAGATGCATATATACTTCTGCACATGGAAGGGCGTCCCTTAGTCTGGGCAACATTTCTCTCAGAAGAGAGCTCAATTTTTCTATGGAGGAGTCTGAGTTTCCAGTCCTCTTGTGCCTCAGGCAGAGGAGAGAAATATTTAAAAGGCATCGCAACCTGCCACCCCACAATGTCTCCATGAGGGCATGGAGATCCATCAGGAGCATCCTGGAAAGGTGAGTGTGAAGCAGTGTCCCCAGGTTCACATCATCAGTCATGTACAAGTACCATACATAAGCAGGATTAGATACAGTGAGTTCTGAAGGAAGACCATCAGGCCCTCTCCCCTCTGCTCAAGGCCCACATCTGCAGGACAATTCCAGAACCTGTCCCTCCAGCTCTCATGGGGCTCCCTCCACTAACTAATACATGTAGAAATGAGAGGCTGAACATTTCTGGACCCCTTAACACATACCCCTAATCATACTGCCCCACACCTACATACTGATGGGAACATTGACATCAGTTCACAAAAGTACATGCAGCCACTGAAAGGCACACCTGCTTTATCTCACTGCCCATCCACCTCACAGCAACAATGCACATGCTCCACAGAAAGGACACCATACCATCCTCTGTTCCCATTGACACCTCAGCTCACACAGCACCTGTGCCTGTGTACTGCTTACCCACCCCCTCAGTCACTTTCCCCCCAAAGCTGGTTGTTGCCAGGTGTCACAGGCTATGTGAGGAGAATTGCACAAAACGTCAAAATAAAATTATGTCAAGCCAGTAAGCCCCATCAACAGTACCCTGTTTCCGCAAACTTGAGCTTTGCAGATGATTTGGCATCCATAGCGACCGTGAGGTGGTCAGGTGCTGGTACAGGTACATACAGCGGGAAGACCCATGCCTCATCCAGTGCATGCTCTGTCCTGGATCAAGGCCTGAATATGCAGGGGTCTATTAGGGTGTGCCCATAACCCCAATATCCACTAGAATATGCGGCCAACCCGAAACCTATGAGATGACATGGAAAGGGAGGTAGAAGGGTCATTGGTTAGCACCCTCCTGTAAACAATAGAAAAGTGGTGAGCATGTAATACACAATTACCAAGCACATTGCAACATCTATGGCAGGGTAAATAAAACAGTAACCATAAAGACCCACAGTGAGAATTAAACCCAAGTCCCCTGCTTAGGACAAATTGGGCAATAGTATAATAATGGGTGATTTCAATTACTCCAATATTGCCTGGATAAATGTTACATCAGATAGCACTAGAGAGATAAAATTCTTAAACATAATAAATGACTGTTTCCTGGAGCAACTAGTGCAAGAACCAACAAGAGGGGAGCCATTTTAGATCTAATCCTTAGTGGAATGCAATGCATAGTATGAGATGTAACAGTGTTGGATCCACTGAGAAACAATGATCTTAACATAATCAAGTTTCAGCTAATATCTGGGGGAAGGCACAAAGGAAATCTACAGTAGCTGCATTTAATTTTCGAAAGGGAGACTATGATAAAATGAGGAAAATGGTTAAAAAGAAGCTAAAAGGATTGGCTGCAATGATTAGGACTTTAAATCAATCATGGATGTTGTTTAAAAACACCATCTTGGAAATCCAGACCAGATGTATTCCACATATGTACAAAAGTGGAAAGAAGAGCAAACGACAGCCAAAATGGTTAAAAGGTAAAGTGAAAGAGGCTATTAGAGCCAAAATAACATCTTTCAAAGAATGGAAAAAGGGCCCAAATCATTTATTGTTTATTAAATTTGCTATACCACTTTGTTGTGAACAAATTAATGTGGTTTACACTAAAACAATAAGAAAAACTCACTAATCACTCTCACAAGAGAAACGGAAACATATATACAACTAAAATGCTTAAATTAATTTCAAATAAATAACTATTCGTGCACTTCCCATCCACCATTCCTGGTCTCTCACTGTTGAAAAAGGTGTGTTTTCCAAAGAACATGGAAAGAGGTGTAAGATGTTTCAAGATGGAGCTGTTGAGATAGGAAATTCCAAAGTGCTGGGGACAAGAATTAAAATAAGAAGCAAAGTAAGCACAGGCACGTTAGATGCAAAGCATTAATAAAGAAGGTAAAAAGAGAATATGAAGAGAGAAACTTGCTGCAGAGGCAAAAACTCACAGTAATAACTTTTTGTACATCAGAAGCAGAAGGCCTGCAAGGGAATCCATAGGACTGTTAGGTCATGAAGGAGCAAAAGGGGCACTCAGGGAGAGACTGAATGAATTTTTTACTTCTGTCTTTACAGAAGGTGTAAGAGATCTACCTGTACCAAGGTGATGATGCAGAGGAACTGAAAGAAATCTCAGTGAGCCTAAAAGATGAACTGAGCCAAACTGACAAATTAAAGTAAATCATCTGGACTAGATGGCATGTATCCAAGAGAACTGAAACAACCTGAACATAAAATTGTTGATCTGCTGTTAGAAATCTGTAACCTGTTGTTATAAATGTCCATAGTACCTGAAGATTGGAGGGTATTATAAAGAATAAAATTACAGAAGACAAAGATAAACATGGTTTAATGGGACAGTCAGCATGGTTTCAGCCAAGGGAAATCTTGCCACATCAATTGTTTCATTTCTTTGAAGGCGTGAATAAACGTGTGGACAAAGTTGAGCTGGTTGATGTAATGTATCTAGATTCTCAGAAAGCTTTTGACAAAGTTCCTCATGAGAGACTTCTGAAAAAATTAAAAAGCCATGGGACAAGAGGCAATGCATTGTTGTGGATTAGTAATTGGTTATTAGACAGAAAACAAAGGGTAGGGTTAAAAGGGCCATTTTTTCTCAATGGAGGAGGGTGAATAGTGGAGTGTCACAGGGATCTGTACTGGAACTGATGCTATTTAACATATTTATAAATGGTCTGGAAATTGGAACAACAAGTGACCTGATTAAATTTACTGATGACACAAAACTATTCAAGATTGTTAAAACACATGCGGACAAACAAATTAAAAAAAAAAACACATGCGGACTGTGAAACATTGCTTGAAGACCTAGGAAACTGAAAGACTGGGCATCCAAATGGCAGATGAAATTTAATGTGGACAAGTGCAAGTGATGCACATTTGAAATAATAATATTTTGTTTTATTTCTATTGATTACCTTTAAAAGTGGACTAACACGGCTACCACACCTCTCTACATGAAATGATAATCCAAATCATAGTTGCCTGATGCTAGGGTGCACCTTGGGGGTCAACACTCAAGAAAAAGATCTAGGTGTGATTGGAAACAAAAAAAAAAAAAATCAAACAGGATACTAGGAATTATTAGGAAAGGGATGATAAATAAGACCAAGAGTATTATAATACCTCTGTATTATACCATGGTGTAACTTCACCTTGAGTATTGCTTTCAATTCTGGTTGCTGAATGTATATATATATATATATCAGAATTAGAAAAGGTTCAAAGAAGAGCAACCAAAATGATAAAGGGGATGGAACTCCTCTCATATGAGGAAAGGCTAAAGAGTTTAGGACTCTTCAGCTTGGAAAAGAGATGAGTAGAAGTGAATCGATTTGTTACTCTTTCAAAAAGTATAAAGACTAGGGGATACTCAATGAAGTTACATGGAAATACTTTTAAAACAAATAGGAGGAAATATTTTTTTCAATCAATGGAATAGTTACATTCTGGAACGTGTTGCTGGAGGATATAGTAACAGCGGTTAGCCTATTTGGGTTTTATAAAGGTTTAGACAAGTTCCTGGAGGAAAAATCCATAATCTACTATTGAGATAGACATGGGGGAAGCCACTGCTTATCCTAGGATTTGTTAACATGGAATGTTGCTACCATTTGGGTTTCTGCCAAGTACTTGTACATAAGTACATAAGTATTCCCACACTGGGACAGACCAAAGGTCCATCAAGCCCAGCATCTTTATTTATTTATTGCATTTGTATCCCACATTTTCCCACCTATTTGCGGGCTCAGTGTGGCTTACAATAAGACATGAATAATAGAAATACATTTGATTCGACTAAGTTATGGATTACATTGAACAGAGTTGTGCGAGACATTCGAATGTCAATAGGAGTATAACAATGGGACATCAACATGGAAACATTAGAAGGAGACAATGGGAAAAAGGGCATTGTTAGAAACCTGGTATATAATGTACTTTGTTTCATGAGTAAATGAATGATTGACAGGATAGAGGGATGGGGGATCAGAAGTGGATGTGTGTTGAGTTGGTGACCAATGAGTGTGGTTTCTAAGTGTTTTGGCTCTTTCCGTAAGTTTGTTCAAATAGGTGAGTCTTCAGTAGTTTACGGAAGGAGGCTTGTTCACTAATCGTTCTTAGGTTGCGCGGTAGTGTATTCCAAGACTTAGTGCTCATGTAGGAAAAGGTTGACGCGTGTATCGTCTTGTACTTCAACCTCTTGCAAGTTGGGTAGTGAAGGTTGAGGTGAGTTCGGGATGATTTTTTGGCGTTTCTGGGTGGTAGGTCTATTAAATCAGTCATGTACGCTGGGGCTTCACCGTGAATAATCTTATGGACTAACGTGCAAATTTTAAAAGTAACGCGGTCCTTGAGTGGAAGCCAATGTAGCCTCTCACGCAGTGGTTTTGCCCTTTCATATTTAGGTTTTCCGAGGATGAGCCTGGCTGCTGTGTTCTGGGCTGTTTGAAGCTTCTTCAGTATTTGCTCTTTGCAGCCTGCGTATAATGAGTTGCAGTAATCCAAGTGGCTGAGGACAAGGGATTGCACTAGGCTGCGGAAGACGAATCTAGGGAAGAATGGTCTTATCCTTTTCAATTTCCACATGCTGAAGAACATTTTCTTGGTTATGTTGTTTGCGTGAGTTTCAAGTGTTAGGTGGCGGTCGATTGTCACACCGAGGATTTTTAGCGTTTCTGAGATTGGAAGTTTTAGGTTTGGTGTGTTTATCACATTGACTTCGGTTGTGTTGTATTGGGAGGTGAGTATCAGACATTGGGTCTTTTCCGCGTTTAGTTTCAGGCGGAATGCATCTGCCCATGTGTTCATGATATGTAGACTTTTATTGATTTCGTTGGAGATTTCTTTGGTGTCTTGTTTGAATGGGATGTATATTGTCACATCGTCGGCGTATATGTATGGGTTTAGGTTTTGTTTTGATAGGAGTTTTGCTAGAGGGATCATCATTAGGTTGAATATGGTTGGCGATAGAGGTGATCATTGTGGGACTCCAAATTCCGGTATCCATGCCTTGGACTTGGTTGAGTTTGATGTGACTTGATACGAGCGCAGGGTTAGGAACCCCTTGAACCAATTCAGGACGTTTCCTCCGATGCCAAAGTATTCAAGTATGTGTAGTAGGATTCCATGGTCAACCATGTCGAAGGCGCTTGACATGTCGAATTGTAAGAGGAGTATATTGTTGCCCGTTGCGATTATTTGTTTGAATTTAGTCATAAGGGTGACTAATACTGTTTCTGTGCTGTGATTTGAACGGAATCCTGATTGGGCATCATGCAGTATTGAATGTTTGTCTAGGTAGCTTGTGAGTTGTTTAGTTACCACACCTTCTGTTATCTTGGTTATTAGTGGTATGGATGCTATTGGCCTGTAGTTGGTTATTTCGCTCGCGTTTTTCTTTGTGTCTTTGGGAATTGGTGTGAGTAAGATTTTTCCTTTTTCTTCTGGGAAGAGTCCGTTTTGTAGCATGTAGTTTATGTGGTTAGTTAGGTTTATTATGAATTGTTGAGGAGCAGATTTCATGAGGCTATTTGGACATATGTCTAGTTTGCAGTTGGATTTGGCATATTTTTTGAGAGTTTTGGAGATGAGGTTTTCTGATAATAGTTCAAATTCGGTCCAGGTTCTGTCTGCTGGGTGTGTTCCTTCTTCTGGGTCTAGACAGTCTAGGAGAGTGGTGTATTCTGTAGGGCTGGCGGGTATTTTGTGTCGTAATAGTACAATTTTCTCCTTGAAGTAATTTGCAAGGTTGTCGACACTTGGTATATCTTTGTCATTGGTTGTAACAGGTGTGGTGTCTAACAGTTTGTTCACGAGGTTGAAGAGTTTATGTGTGTCTTTGTAGTTTGGTCCTATTAATGTTTTATAATGTAGAATTTTTGTCTGTTTGATAGTGTATTTGTATTTTCTCCGTAGTTGTTTCCAGTCATTTAGTGTTTGTTCGTCTCTCTTTTTATTCCAGGCTCGTTCAAGTCTCCTGACTTGTGATTTCAGTTTTTTTAGTTCTTCGGTGAACCATGGATTTGCATTTTTCCTGTGTGATGTTCTGGTTTGGACTGGGGCGATTTTGTCTAGTGTCGTTGTGCTTATATCGTCCCATTCTTGGAGGAATTGGATGGTGTTAGCGTTTGTAGTCCATTCGCTCTGGTAGATTTGTTGCCAGAATGTTGTGGGGTCTATTTTTCCTCTCGTTGTGTAGGTTGTTCGCTCATGTTTATTGATTGTGTTTAGTTGTGTTTTTCGCCAGAAAAGAGTAACGTTTGCTTTATGGTGGTCTGACCATAGTGTGGGTGTCCATCTTGTATTGGTGAGTGTGATAGTTGAGTCCGGTTCGAGTCTATTTGTTATTATATCTAGTGTGTGTCCTTTTTTGTGGGTTGGTTGTAAGCTGGGTGTTTGCAGATCCCAGAGTTGTAGGAATTCTTTGAATTCTCGTGTGCTTGGTAGGTTGTCATCTTCTAGGTGTAAGTTGATGTCGCCTAGTATGAGGATGTTTGAGGCTGATACGCAGGTATTCGAGATGAAATCCATGAGTTGTGTTTGGGTGTCTTGCCATTTTCCTGGCGGCCTGTAGAATAGGATTGTGTTGAGGTGTCCTATTAGGCTTGGATGGTTGATTCTTGTCGATGCAATTTCGAGTTGTGGTGAGGTAGATTACCTGTGATTGTGATGGTGAATTCAGGTTTGTATATTATAGCTATTCCGCCTCCTCTTTTTTCTCCATTTCTTGTCCAGTGCGTGATTTTGTATTCTGGTGGGCATGTTTGTAGGATGGCGGGGTCTGTAGGACTATGAAACCAGGTTTCTGTGATAAATAAGAGGTCTAGTTTGTCTGTGGTAATCCAATCTAGTATGTCTACTGAGTTGCTTACTGCTGATCTTGCATTGACGTATCCAAGTTGGATTGGGTGATGTGGTTCCGAGGTGGGGTTAGATGTGTTTATTTTTATTAACTGTCTGTTTCTTCGGTGGTTGGGTTTGTGGTTGTCACTGTTTTCCTTATTTTGTCGGTGATGTACATATCCGGGGTTTATTCCAGTTGGTTGGTTGTTGTGTCTTTGATCTGGTAGGTTGTTTAAAGGTTGTGCATAGGATTGGTGATATGTAAGTGGGTTGTTGTGGTTATTGTTTTGGGCGTGCATTATGTGTATGTGAGTGTTATGGGGATTGTGAGTAGTGGGGTTGTTGTTGTTTAGGTTGTTTCCAACAGTGGCCAATCCAGGTCACAAATACCTGGCAAGATCCTAGAAAAGCTCAATACATTTTATGCTGCTTATCCCAGAAATAAGCAGTGGATTTTCCCAAGTCAATTTAATAATGGTCTATGGACTTTTCCTTTAGGTAGCCGTCCAGACCCTTTTTAAACACCACTAAGCTAATCACCTTTACCACATTCTCTGGCAACGAATTCCAGAGTTTAATTACACATTGAGTGAAGAAAACTTTTCTCTGATTCGTTGTAAATTTACTACTTTGTAGCTTCATTGTGTGCCCCCTAGTCCTAGTATCTTTGGAAAGAGTAAACAAATGATTTACGTCTATCCGTTCCACTCCACTCATTATTTTATAGACTTCTATCATATCTCTCCTCAGCCGTCTTTTCTCCAAGCTGAAGAGCCCTAGCTGCTTCAGCCTTTCCTCATAGGGAAGTTGTCCCATCCTCAGAAGCACACAGGAAAAGAGACATTACACATACATTGAAGTGCTTCTGCTGGTGTTTCAATTAATGCAGTGATTGTACCAACTCAAAACTGGGCCTTTTATTGTTATTATTACCCACCTCTCTGTCAGTGACTCATTCAGTTTCCAGTGGGTTAACGGAGTAAAAAAGTAGAATAACAGGAAAGAAATAAAATAGCAATCAATTAACTTGGCAGGCATATCAAAGAGAGGAGTCTGCAGTGCAGTAGAGGTAGTGGGAAAGATATAGTGGTTTGAGAGTATTATTGTTCAAAAAGAACACTGCAACTGCATGAAACATTTTCATCGTATGCCCTGCAGATGTCTGGAAATGAGGGTGGGAGGCACAGAGGTCATGGAGGGTAGAATTTAATGGTCAGAAACATGAGGGCTTAGGTATTAGTCAGATGTGCTTTTTCCAGTTTTAAAGGTAGTTTCTCTGGCTAATTGAGTATATCTAAGGTCTAGTCACTTAACAGGCTATCACCTGTTTCTGGAAATGATGGTAATCCTAGGTGAGGCTCAAACTCCATGAAATCTCATTGTTGGATCTCAGATTGTTTGATTTATTTCCTATATGTGGATATGTGTGGGGAGGGATCATGAGCTGAGCATATCTACAGTAAAAACATGAGCTCGTGGATCAGAGAATATGAGAGGAGGGGTCTGTGCAATGTTGCAGCTTACCCAATAAAAAAAGTAGTTAGGAGATGGATTGGACTTGGTTTGCAAAACTTACAAGGATTGTTTTGTTTTTAAAATTTGTACAGGGAAACCTAGTAACACCTTGATCATAAAAAAAATTGCAAACTGTCTGCAAATGGCTTTTGGTACTTTAACTTGAGCAGAACAAAGTTACGATATATTATGTTCAACATTTTACTTCTTCTTACTCTGATGGTTTGGTTTAATTTCTGGAAGCAAACCAACAAACAAGAACAAAAAAAGAAAACCTCTAGAAATGAGTAACTATTGAATTCTGCAATGCCTAGAGTTTGATTGACTTTCGCTTTCAGTAACCAGAACGTATAAAAGCAAAATTTCCTAGGAATTAACTGAATTCAGTCTCAGGAAATGCTTAAACCCCTAAAGGCCAATATTTCTGTGACTATTATAAGCTCAAGCATTGACTTTGCTAACAATAACAATGTTCCACTGTGCCATGGTTAAAAGGAGTTTGAATGCCAAGTTGCTGTAGAAAACACCACCTTGGGATTACTGCTCATAAAATGACTCAGGCAGAAGATTCAACTTATGCCATGCATTTGAGTTTAGACTTCCTTATAGCACATTCCAGTGTGTACACAACAGATTTTCTAGTAGCACAGCAAGATCCTTTTTTGCACAAATATTCCTCATTTTCTTTTAACAGTAGTCATGTCATCAATAGAATAAATCTGAAGAACCATGGAAGTAATAATTTGAAGCGTCTAATCTAGATGTTCCAAGTAATTCATATATTCAGTGGCGCTGTGGGGCAATTCTAAAAACTGGACTCCCCCATGCATGTTGAGAGCTTATTCCATAGAGGCCTCTGGGTACATAGATTCCATTATAGAATACTAGGGTAACCCAGAATCCGGTACATCTTACACTTACGTTTATTCCACACTTGATATAAAGGCTTTATGTAGATACAGTCAAAGCGGATTACATATACTATTTTTGTAGGTACTCTTCTATCCCTAATGGGCTCACAATCTAAGGCAGTGGCGTAGCTATGTGGGGCCAGGGGGGCCTGGACCCCCCTGACGATGACCCTCTCGACCTCCCCTCCCGCCGCCAACCCTCCCCCGCCATCGCCGTGGGCTACCTTTGCTGGCGGGGGACCCAATCCCCGCCATCTGAGGAGGTCCTCTTCTTCCCGCGAAGGCTTTGTTCTGTTTCTGAGATTGCAGGATGTCAGAAACAGAACAAAGCTTTCACGGGAAGAAGAGGACCTCCTCGGCTGGCGTGGATTGGGGTCCTCCACCAGCAAAGGTAGGCGACAGCGGGGGAGGGTTGGCGGCGGGAGGGGGACGAGAGGGTCGTTGGCAGGGGTCATCAAAGTTGTTGGTAGTGGCGGCGGCGGGGGGGGGGGGGTCAGCAATGGCGGGGGGGGGGGGGGTCAGTGGCACCGGGGGGGGCTAAAATGTGCCCCCTCACCTTGGGCTCTGGACTCCCCTCCCGCCGAAGTCTGGCTACGCCCCTGATCTAAGGTTATTTGCACATTGAGCAATGGAGGGTTAAGTGACTTGACCAGGATCACAAGGAGCTGCAGTGGGAATTGAACCTATTTCCCTAGGTTTTCAGGCCACTGCCCCAACCATTAGGCAGCAGTGGGAATCGAACCCTGTTCCCCCATTCTGAAATCCACTGCACTAAGCAACTTATTTGCATCCTTATAGAATAATACTTAGGTGTCCTACTAATGGCAGCCTAATGGCTAATGCAGCAGCCTGAGAATTAGGGGAACTGGGTTCAATTTCCATTGCATCAAATTGTGGCTCTGGATAAGTCACTTAACCCTCCATTGCCCAGATACAAAATAAGTACTGGTATATAATTCGTAAACTGCTTTGATTGTGTAGCCCAAGTCTCACCCAGTTCTAGCTCTGGTCCCAGGTACATAAAACAGTCACTACTCATTCAGGCCACATTTACCATACAAGCCTTTAGTCAAGTTGGGAGTGGGTTGAATGGCCCAGAATAGCAATCCAGAGGTTTAGGAGATGCTTTACTAGGCAGGATTCTGTTCTGCTCTTCAGTCCAGGAACCACTCTGAACTTTGGGAGTTGTTATAAACAAATAACTTTTATTGACCTTGGCTGCAACAGGCAGTTAGCAACTTGAACTTTCGTTCAATACAATCCAAACGTTTCTGACTTTCAGTTGTAGTGTCAAGACTATTGATGTCTGGGGGACCCCTGTGGACCCCAGCCCCCCTCACCAGCATAAATGCAGAGAATTCTTAAATTGGGGCTATTTACATATAGACAAATACTCCCGTCCATGCTTATCTTGGTAGCCAACTGTTGGTTTACAAGTGTTATATTTCTCCTGCTCCCAATCTCTCCTTTTCCATCAGGCACAGACCCCTTTACTGCGGTCCTCCTTCTGCGAGTGCACTTCACCAGGTCACACCCCAGCCTTGAGTAGATGCTTTTCTGCTTTAAGTCTCGCTCCTAGATAGGATTCCCCAATCCCACCGGAGCTCTCACTCCTTCTCCAGTTATTGTGAGAATGACAATAACTGCTCCTCAATTTTTGCCCAACTGTAAATGGCGTTCCAGGATCCCCCTTCTCCTTCTTGCAGGGGCTTGCATACAACCAGAGCTCACTAGGTACCCTGCATTCACCAACCCTAGAGGCAAAACCAAGGACATCTTGCTGCTCAAAATCTCCTCTTTTATTATCCCTTAACTCCACCTCCCCTTCTCTCCAAGGACACTTTTCCTCTGCACTTTGTTTTATAAACATTCCCATGGGCTGGGCTTCCTCCCACCCAGAGACCTCCCAGTCACTCCCCTTAGTGACTCTGCACAGGGACTTACTCTCTTCAGTATTCCCAATTCAACAGGGGATTACACTTGTAACCACAGGAAGGTGATATGTCAAATCCCATCCCCTTTCCCTAGCACTTACTTGCATAAGTGTACACTGACCTGCAAAAGTGCTAGGATTCTGTACATTTACACGTGCAAAGGGCCCATAACTGTATAGAACTGCCCTTCACATGTTTAGTAAGCACCACTTAATATAATGGGACGGATATTCAGACCACTGGCCAGTTCCAGTGACTGGCATTGAATATCCATTGTTTTTTGGCTGGTTCAAACCTAACCGGCTAAGGAGTCCTTTTACTAAGCTGCAATAAAAGGGTACCTGCACTAGCAATGTCGGCCACTTATACCATGCGCCAGGGCCCCTTTTACCATTTGGGAGGGGGGTGGAGCCCTCACCACCATTCACTGATGTGGTGGTAAGAGCTCCCCTGCTAACTTGATGGTAACTGGGCAGTGTGTGATGCTGCCTGATTACTGCCGGGTAACTCCCTGTAGAAATACTTTTTCAATAATTCCACTAACGCCAAAAATGGTGCGCACTGGGGCTGAACTACCACCGGCACTCACGTTGGGCCGACATTAATTTAGTAAAAGGGCCTCTAAGTAAATATTCAGCACTGGCCGGTTAAGTTTATAGTGGGCAAAGATAGGATTGCTATTTATGTGGTCCAATTTGTCCACTAAACATAGCCAGCCAGCGCTTGAATATTCACAGATATCCGGCTATATCAAGCAATATAGTTGGTCAGCCACTAAGCACTAATATTCAGCAGAGATAACCAGCTATCTCACACTGAATATTGCTAAGCACTATTTAACTGACCAGGAGCCATTCCTGGATGGTTAAATAATATTGAATATTGGGGGACATATACTTATATAAGTGAATGTACTGCAGCATGTATAGATTGCATTTATAAATGCCGAACATCTTCACTTCAACATGTAAATTATACATTGAACCACCAGCTGTCAATACTTATATTACACATGTGAATCCCATCGATAGAGATGTCTATGCAGGTTGAGGGCAATTTTTAGACTGCAGGAGTTAGACCAGCTAACACCTGTGGTCATCAGTGAGCCTGGACATTCAATGCTGGGCCATTTCCAGTGACCAGAGTTCAATATCCAGTTCATGTTTATCCAGACTTAGCCAGTTATCTTGAAAATGACCAAAGATATTGTACAGTTTCACATGGCAAATATGGCCACTAAACCTGCCTTAAAAAATTAGCAGATGGCCGGTTATATTGTGTAATATAACCGGCTAGCCACTAGCCGCTAACCAGGGATGTTCAGCGGGGGGACAGCTGGTTATCCCTCACTGAATTTCGGCAGATAGCTGGTTAAGCTCTATTTAACCAGTCAGCAGCCATTCTGGCTGGTTAAATAGCACCAAATATCAAGGGATCTGTCAGTTCTGGTTGTATTTTAAAAAATAGTACACGCAAATTTGTTGATACAAATGCTAAATATAAGGAATGAAGTGAATAACCAAAAGCAAACAATATAACTTCACTAATTCAGTGTAAAAGGTTCTTCAGATAATACCTTAGTGTCCTTGAAAAAGGAGGGAAAAAAGTATCAGCAATCAATGGGTGTTATTTGTCATCACACCTCAATCTTTCAATCACTGGCTTTAAAAACCTCCACTATTTTAATCCAGATATTTCAAGGTTTAAATTATCATTTTTATAAAAAATGTTTTACTTAGCTCCTAACAATGAAACCAGGTCTCCCTGATGTTTCGCGGTGTCAAATCCAGCTGCTTCAGGGGGTACAGACTTTTATGTAATCTACAAAACAGAAGACAAAGCAAAATTCAGCATTATTTCAATCTTAAGGCTTCCCTCATTTATCAATACACTCACTGCTGCAAGGTTCAATGTCGACCTCTTCACTGATTCAGAATGATGGCTAATTGTATACATACTGCCTCTTAGACATCAAGTCGTTATTTTGGATCAGTGAAGAGGTCGAAATTGAACCTGTTCAATCAACACTTGCCTCTGTTAGGTTGGATTATGGTGCTATGAGCCACCATTTATATTTCCCCAACACCCCATCCATAACCTCAGCCAAGTGCCACAAACCATAATTCTTTTCATAACCTAACTAATGTGGACTTAAGTTTCATCACAGATAATACCTTTACTTGGTGACTGAGACTATCAGGCTTATTTTCGAAAGAGAAGGACGCCTATCTTTTGACACAAATCGCAAGATGGGTGTCCTTCTCACAGGGTTGCCCAAATCGGCATAATTGAAAGCCGATTTTGGGCATCCTGAACTGCTTTCCGTCGCAGGGATGACCAAAGTTCACGGGGGCGTGTGAGAGGCGTAGCAAAGGTGGGACTGGGGCGTGCCTAACACATGGGCGTCCTCATCCGATAATGGAAAAAAGAAGAGCGTCCCTGACGAACATTTGGATGACTTTACACAAATGTGCCCTAAATGACTAAATAACCACCGGAGGGAATCGGGGATGACCTCCCCTTACTCCCCCAGCGGTCACTAACCCCCTCCTACCCTAAAGAAAATTGTTTTAGTATTTTTTCCAACCTCTATGCCAACCTCAAATATCATACCCAGCTCCATGACAGCAGTATGTAGGTCCCTGGAGCAGTTTTAGTGGGTGCAGTGCACTTCAGGCAGGCAGACCCAGGCCCATCCCCCCTACCTGTTACACTTGTGGTGGTAAATGTGAGTCCTTCAAAACCCACCACAAACCCACTGTACCCACATGTAGGTGCCCCCCTTCACCCATAAGGGCTATGGTAGTGGTGAACAGTTGTGGGGTTTTTTTGGGGGGGGTTGGGGGGGCTCAGCACACGAGGTATGGGAGCTATGCACCTGGGAGCAATTTCTGAAGTCCACTTCAGTGCCCCCTAGGGTGCCCGGTTGGTGTCCTGGCATGTGAGGGGGACCAGTGCACTACGAATGCTGGCTCCTCCCACGACCAAATGGCTTGGATTTGGTCGTTTCTGAGATGGGTGTCCTCGGTTTCCATTATTGCCGAAAATCGGGGACGACCATCTCTAAGGTCAACCTAAATTTTGTGATTTGGGTGTCCCCGACCATATTATCGAAACGAAAGATGGATGCCCATCTTGTTTCGATAATACAGGTTTCCCCGCCCCTTCGCCGGGACTTCCTGCGAGGACATCCTCAGGAAAACTTGAGCACCCCTTTTCGATTATGCCCCTCTATGCCTCTCCCCCCAGGGACTATAAACACTGGCCTAGGAAGCAGAACTGACCTAGAAATCAAAACCTTGTCCTTCACTTGGCAGCAGTCAGAAAGATACTGAGCCACAAGGTCCAGCTTTCCAAATCCCATGCTTGATTTATTTTCTTAAATAAAATTTACCTCTACACTAAATTAGATTTTTAATTTATCATATTTAACTTTGATATCGAACACGTTTTATTTTTCTATCATTGTATTAATATGTTTTTTGACAACCCAATTAATGAGGTGGATGCACAAAAAAACAGCTAACCTTGGAAATTGTGATTCATATGCTAAAATATCATATAGGGTAGGTAATTTGTGACTTACTTAGAAAAATTCTTCACATTCACAATGGACAAAATTCTTATTCAAATTAATAGTTAGGGACAGAGGTTGTAGCTTTGGGACATCAATCGTGGAAGTGTGAAATGATTAAGAAATTCTGGGGATCCATATCTCTCTATATAAAAGGCAACACCAACGTTCTATGAAGCCTCCAGCCGGAAGTGTGAAGGGGGCAAGATATCCGGTTTCCCTATGAGTGTCTGCCTCGCCCTCTCTGTAACACAGTCAGTGAAGGAAAACAGCAGAGCACGAAATCAAATCGCTGGCTCTGTAACAGTGAAGGACTCAGAGGGGGGAGGGGAGAGAGGCCAGAGGGCACGGACACACACACTCCCACATGCACACAGAAGAAAACATTGCTAGCCCCCGTTTCATTTGCATCAGAAACGGGGCTTTTTTACTAGTTAGCTTATATAGGGGAAGTAGTGAGTCAGAGCTTCCAAGATACACCAGAGGACTTGTTGCTAGATGTACATAAGGTGATTAAGCTTTAGGGCCAAACTTTATATTAACCTTATCTGAAAATCTTACCTAATAGCAAACAAAAGTGATTTTAGGGGGTTGAGGGTTCCCAGGAACCACCTTCATATTGGTGGAAAGCCTTTCAAAGGTTGATGTTATTAGGGCAATGGGATATCCAGGGCTCCCTGTTCTAAAAAAGACAGATTTCTTTCTACGTGAGATG
The DNA here is from genome assembly GCF_901765095.1 of Microcaecilia unicolor. Taxonomy (NCBI): domain Eukaryota; kingdom Metazoa; phylum Chordata; class Amphibia; order Gymnophiona; family Siphonopidae; genus Microcaecilia; species Microcaecilia unicolor. The sequence goes on from NC_044035.1 coordinate 328,457,223, forward strand.
ATTCTACAGTGGAGGAGTAGCCTAGTGGTTAGTGCAGTGGACTTTGATCCTGAAGAAGTGGGCTTGATCCCCTCTGCCACTCCTTGAGACTCTGGGCAAGTCACTTAACCCTCCATTGCCCCAGGTACAAAATAAGTACCTGCATATAATATGTAAACAGCTTTGAATGTATTATTATTATTAGCATTTGTATAGCGCTACCAGACGCACGCAGCGCTGATCACCTGATACAAAGAGACAGTCCCTGCTCGAAAGAGCTTACAATCTAAATAATACAGACAGACAAGACAGTTATGGGTGAGGGAAGTAATGGGTGAGAAGGGAGGAAGGGACAAGGGGAGGGCAATTGTGTCTAGGAGCTAAAAGCAGCAGTGAAAAGGTGGGTTTTCAGCATAGATTTGAAAACAGGTAGAGATGGAGCTAGACGTATAGGTCCAGGAATGTAGTTGCAAAAACCACAGAAAGGTGGTATGTCAAGTTCCAGTCCCTTTCCCTTTTTCACCTAGGCATATATAGCTTGGTGCTCACTAAATTTGCATAAAAGTGCAGTGACAGGTGGGGGTAGAAGGGAATTTGAAGGGATACCCCGTTGGTCCATCTCTGTGGTTTGTAAGGCTCAAACAATACCACATGAGAGAAGCTGGAGATCACACAGCTTAAGAAAGTAGGTTACAGAGGGCTGCGACAAGGAGAGGAGAAGTTGCTGGGGGGGGGGGAGGGGAATACAAATATTTAACAATGTTAAAGTAGCTTATGGTGGGAGTTTGTCTAAGAATGTTATCATTTATGTTGAAAGTTGTATAATCTCAAGTCTCTAATTTGCCAATAAAAATAGTTCAATATAGTAGTTAATAAGCTACTGTGATACAGTCATGTGGAAAAGCTCATTAGCATATAGTTAAATTATGAACAAAAGTGGGTTTCTGGACCTAATTTCACACACACACACACACACACACACACACACACACACACACACACACACACACACACACACACACACACACACACACAAAACCCTCTAGTTTTTGAAACTTTCTTGCCACAAAATTCAGTATGCAGTTTTCAATCTGGCTGACATGCCTGTATCTGCTATTTCACAAATAATGCAGAAACGTTTCATGCAGTTGTACATCTACCTCATTGTTTTTCTATAAACCAGAAGCAAAAAAATTGAACAACTACTATGATCTTAGAAATCAACATGAATTTTGATTGTTTTCAGTTCATGACATATTTACAGTTGGTTATTAATAAGAATTACCTGCCAGTAAGTAATCTTATGGCATCATTTAACCTGAAACATTAATTTCCAATGTGCTTGTGCATTTGTTCCAAACATAGTTGAACATCGCAGCATGAAAACTTGAAACCAGATTTATGATGCGTGATCATGCTTTCCATGAACAAGACCTCTAGAATTTCATTAGCTTGGACCTGTAATTGTTGCTGTGAATGTGTACACGTCTATAAATTATTATTAAGCACACAGTACAAGGTCACTCTTAATCCTGAAAGGCATGATGAGTGCGCTCAAGAGATTGAGAATCTCAACTGTGATACTTTATAAAATATTGATGAATAGTTGTAACTGAAATGGGCTACATATCTTGACCACATATAATTAAAGATGGGCTGCTCTGTGAGCAGAAAGCATGCTTAGATACCAAATTGGCTTAGTGAGCTGGGCTGTAATTAAAGCAAATAAATATCAATATATATTAATAGTGTACAAGCCTTTGTATTTAATTAATTGCAGGCCAGATACTTGAACTAATTCTTTTTATTTTGTATCGATCTATAACAATTATCAAATAAGTTAGTATATTTTATCATGAAAACAAATATTCATGTAGAATATTATAATCAAACTAGTAAAAAAAGGCCCGTTTCGGTATGAAATGAAATGGGCGCTAGCAAGGTTATCCCTCCCTCCCTCGCTCTCTCCCTCTGTCCCCTCCAAGTTCCACGGCCCCCTTTCTTCCCTTCCGATTTCCAGGCCCTCCCTCTCTCTCCTTCCCTCTGTCCCTCCCCCGAGTTCCAGTCCCCCTCCTCTCTGTCTCACAGACTCGTCCTTGCGATGCCTCCACCCGTGGCCCTCCCCTCCCCGACACTGGCTCCGCCCATCCCCCTACGTGCACTTCACCCCCCCTCCAAAATCGCCAACCCCCCTCTGCTACCCTCCCCTCCTCTTACCGGGGTCCCGGCGGCAGCAATGAAGAGCCTCGCAAGTCTGCTGCCTTCCCTTCTCTTCGCTCTCAGCTCTGACTGTCTGATCCCGCCCTCATTTCCTGTTTCCGCAAAGGCGGGACCAGAGTCAGAGCTGAGAGCGAAGAGAAGGGAAGGCAGCAGACTCGCGAGGCTCTTCACTGCTGCCGCCGGGACCCCGGTAAGAGGGGGGGAGGAGAAGGTAGCAGAGGGGGGTTGGCGACGTGCACGTAGGGACGTCTCTGTCCACTCCCGCTGCTCTTCAACGCGCGTCTCTCACTGGGATCGTAACTCCCTGCTGACGTCAGTAAAGCAGGGTTCTACTGCTGGCCAGTAACGTCAGCAGGTGGTTACGATCCTAGTGAGATACTTTAGAAAGTTCACATAGCAAATTATTATATTAGATATAGTCACTTAGGGGCCCTTTTGCTAAAAAGTGGTAAGCCCACCACGGGCTTACCATGTGCCAATTGGGAGCTACTGCTGGCCTTCTGCAGGAGCCCGGCAGTAGTTCCCACCCCAAGTGGGTGCTATTTCCAGCGCTACAGAAACGCATCCTATTTTTGTAATGCCAGAACGTAACCAGTGGTAATCGGGCAGCGCTGTGCAATGCCCGGTTACTACCGGGTTAGTGTAGGAACCCTTACCGCAATCTTAATGGGTGGCGGTAAGGATTCCCTTCCGAAATGGCTGTGTTGTAAGTGTTTCACCTACTGCACAGCCACTTGTTTTCCTCTAAAAAGACAGCCTTTTAATCACTGCGGTAAAAAGGGGCCTCAGTGCGCGTCAAAAACACACCCTGATGCTAGTGCAGGCCCCCGTTTACCACAGCTTAGTAAAAGGACCTCTTAGCTAAGAAAAACAAAAATAGAAAGAAAGAGAGAGAGAGAGAGAAACAATCCCTCTTTCAAGAGCACCACAAGGAAGATAATCCAACTGAAGAGAGTTTAAACCAGTACTAATTAAGGGGTCCTTTTACTAAACTGTGCTAAAAAGTGACCTTAGTGTACCTTTATGCAGGTTTTTCCTGTGCACTAAGGCCATACTGGGTCAGACCAATGGTTTTTCTAGCCCAGTATCCTGTTTCCAAACAGTGATAAAGTCAGGTCACAAGTACTTGGCAGAAACCCAATTATTAGCTACATTCCATGCTACCAATCCCGGGGCAAGCAGCTGCCTCCCCACGTCTGTCTCAATAGCAAAGTATGGACTTTTCCTCCAAGAACTTGTCCAAACCTTTTTTAAATCTAGATATGCCAACTGCTGTTACCATATCCTCCTGCAAAGAGTTCCAGAGTTTAACTATTCGTTGAGTGAAAAAATATTTCCTCCTATTTGTTTTTAAAAGTATTTCCATGTAACTTCCTCGAGTGTTCCCTAGTCTTTATACTTTTGGAACAAGTAAAACATCTATTTACTTTTACTAGTTCTACACCACTCAGGATTTTGTAGAACTCAATCATATCTCCCCTCAACAGTCTTTTTTCTAAGCTGAAGAGCCCTAACCTCTTTAGCCTTTCCTCATACAAGAGGAGTTCCATCCCCTTTATCATTTTGGTCTCTCTTCTTTGAACCTTTTCTAATTCCGCTATATCTTTTTTGAGATACGGCGACCAGAACTGAACACAGTACTCAAGGTGTGGAAGCACCATGGAGCAATACAAAGTCATTCTAGTATTTTCGGTCTTATTCACCATCCCTTTCCTAATAATTCCTAGCATCCTGTTTGCTTTTTTGGCCACCACTGCACACTGAGCAGAAGATTTCAGCGTATTATCTACAATGACACCAAGATCTTTTTCTTGAATTCTGATCCCCAAGCTGAACCCTAGTATCAGGTAACTATGACTTGGATTATTCTTTCCAACGTGCATCACCTTGCATTTGAACACATTAAACTTCATTTGACATTTGGTTGCCCAGTCTTCCAATTTCCTAAGGTCCTCCTGCAATATTTCACAGTCTGCCCGTGTTTTAACAACCTTGAATAGTTTTGCATCATCTGCAAATGTATTCACTTCACTCGTCATTCCATAAAGACTCACACAGTAATCCTGTGCTAACCGGTTACTCCTCGATTCTATATATGGTGCTCAAAACTGAAAGCTCAAATTTGGGCGTATGCTTAATTTATGTGCACAATTTAATTGAGTAACAAGCCAATTAGTGCCACTAATTAAGTGCTAAAAATCAATTATTGGCAATTTGAATTTGCATGTGCATCTTGCTAAGCGCTATTCTATAAAAATGCAGATGCAAACTTTTTAGCGTGTAACTGAAAAGGGGGAATGGCCATGGGAGTGGCATGGACAGGTCAGGGGTATTCACTAAATTTGTATGTAGTACTATAGAATTTGGGGGATCCACGCCTAACCATTATAGCTCCATCATAAGACAAGCTAAACTGACTTGGATAAAGATCCATGGAGCCCAGCTTCCCGTATCTGACAGTGGCCAATCCAGATCCTCCTAAGATCCTAAAAAGCAGTTCTAGTTTCTCATAGATCACTTCAAGGGATAAGTGATGCCAATCTATCTGCAAAATACTTTTTAATGGGGTTTTCCTCCAGGAACTTGTCCTATGTAATTTGAAATCATATACTTACCTCCAACTTGATATAAGCAGTGCCTTTTTTCTAGTGAAAAAGGTGCCGGTACACAAATGCCAGGCCACACTTCAGGGGGTGGGGTGATCACTGAGAGGCCTCCCCTCCACAATAGCCAGGCCCCCTGCAACCAGTCACAGAATGTATGACAAGGCAGAATTTGTTGAGTAGAGTCTGAACTCTCATTAAAACTTGGGGACCATGGGTCAATTTTAGCAGATAATGGAAAAGGTGCTGGTACTCAGTACCCCCAAGACCCCTTCAAAAAAAGCCCTGGATTTAATTGTAAATTGTCATAAAACTAAGACTTTCTTTGTGACACAGGATGACTTTTGTTCCTCCTCCTTTCATCTGATTAGCTGACATGGACATTTTTATGTGTGCAGGATTCTACTTTGGTATTTTGTTTCTGTCTGCATCATACCACTACAATCAAGAACTCTTTCCATAAGCTGAAGATATTTAGATGCTTGCATCCTATTTTAGCAAAATCTGATTTCCTTACTGTAGTTCAAGTGCTTATTATATGAATGCAGTTGGTTTTGCGTGTGGCTGCACAGCTTATATTGTAGCGTGGTTTGGCTCAGATCATATCCCCCTTGCTCTGATATGGCTTAATGGGTTACTTGTTGAGCAATGTATACAATATAAAGTGCTTATGTTCTTTATACAACAGCATTCATGTTTTGTTTACTTCTTCACCTGCACATCACGAGTCAGCATTCACATATGTGTTTCCAGTCTACGTACACTTTGCCTGCTTTGGTCAATGCTAGGCTTACTCTAAGCAACACATGAACCTTTTCCTGTTATGTGTCTACCCCGTGGAACATGTTACCAGTCATGTTATGTAATGCAGATGACAATGGCTTTTACAGGTTCTTAAAAGGACTATTTATTTAGAGTTGCTTATTTTTGTTAGCTCTTTGTTATCTTTAATCTGTTTCTATTGGGTTTATGCACTTTTATAATTTTTTTATTGCAAATGTTTGATTGTACCTTGTCTTGGCCCATGGTAATTTGGTGGACTATAAGCTTTGCAAATAAATAAATAAATAAATAAATAAATAAATAAATAAGGCTGCTACATGACGCAACAACTGGAACAGATGTTCAGTAGCATGCTGTAAAGGCAGAATGCCAAATAATTGTGATTTGTAGGAATATTACCATAGGGTTTGCTTGTCCAAGCTGTTAAGCATGTGTTTGACATGTGCAAGGAAAAAGGTGATGAAAGAAGAGTTACTGTGCCAGGATCCTTCCACAATAATTTAAACTGATAGCCTAATGGTAGCAATAGAAAGAGGAAAGCTTTCTGTAGGAGTGGAAGGGTTATCATATCTTTAATTTCAGGGCATAAACATCTGTAAGGATAAAAGTAACAATTTTCTAAAGAATCTAGCTGCCTAATTGCAATTAGGCTGGCTACGAATTTAGTCCAGCTGAGCAGTTTATGTAGCTCAGGTGAGGGAGATGGACGTCCATGTTCTGATTTATGTCGAAAGATTTCTTTCAAAAATGAGCCTGATAGGCTAAAGTAGTTCTGATCTTTAATCCTTTAGTGTCCAATGTTCCCATCAATCTGTTCCCATATGGCTTATTACGGGAACATTGGACACTAAAGGGTTCAAAGGTAGAGAGTTCCATAATAATGCACCTATACTGGGCAGCATTTGGCTAAAAGTATTTTTCAAACAACATGCTTGTTTATTTGGAAGTACCAATCTGATGTCTGCTAAGGATATACGTGTTCTTCTGAGTCTATAGACTTTTATGAAACATTGTAGGTAAGCTGGGGCCATTCCATAGAGACATTTGAAGATTGTGGTGAGGAGTTTAAACTCCACTCTTACTTTTCAGGGCAGCCAATGAAGTTTAATTAGGAATGGAGTGGCGTGTTTGTCCCACCTCCCTCCTCCTATTAGCTTGGCTGCTGCATTTTCTTCAATCTGTAGTTTACTTGTTAGTTTATATGGAAGGTCTAGATTTGCAATATTGAACTAGTCCAGCACAGATAGGACTAAGGTTGTTCAACTATTAGAAAATGTGTAGCATCTATAAAGTATTTGACATGGCTGAGAAGTTTCAATTTATAGAAGCATTTGTGTTATTGATTTTCATGAACATGGTTAGGTGAGAATCTATCCATAACCCCAGTAGTTTTATTTCTTGTTTCATGGGTATTATGGATCCTGCCAGTGTGAGTAGTAGGGTTGGTGAGGTGAGTGTTTTCTTCTCTAGCCATAGTATGTTGGTCTTGTCTGGGTTTATTTTCAGGTTCATGGTGAAAAACCAATCAAATAATGCATTAAAGAATGCATTCATAAGACAGTTCATGGAAAATTGTCTGTGTAGGGGAATTATTTGATTCCAAAGGGCTTCAGTACTTCTCCCATGCCTCTGAGATAGAAATTAAAGAAAACTGGGGAAAGGGAGGAGCCTTGTGGCACTCTACACACCTCATGTTCCAAGTATGAGATAGGGACTATTGGCATTTCACCTGTATTGTTCTATGTTGCAAGAAGCCTGTGAACCATCTTAGGACTTCACCTGTGATTCCGACTTCCACAAGTTTTTCTCTAATAAAGAGTTGTAGTTCACCAGGTCAAAAGCGGCCAATAGATCCAGTTGCATTATGAAAATGTGTTGGTCTTTTTCTAGCAATAAATGGGATTCTGATGGAAGCCCAGCTATTACTGATTCCGTGCTGAAACCTGGATGGCAACCTGACTGCATGGGGTCTAATAGCTCATGTTGATCCAAGAAATCTTGGAATTATTCCATAAGAACTACGTCCATCATTTTGGTTAGTATAGGAATATTGACTATTGGTCAGTAATTGTTTGCAGTTGTTAAGTCAAGTGATTTTTCCTTCGAAAGTGGGGACAAATCAATGCTTCCCATCTCCCTGGGGAACTTTACTAATATCCAAAGAGATTCAACTATCATTTTGATATGTTCTATTATTGAAGCAGGAGCAAGTTTGAGGAGTTATGCTTTAAAGGGGTCCAGCATGCACGATCCTTTTGGACAAGTTGTTTTTGAATTCATGGGGCCTAGTGAAGATCAGCTGGAATGTTGTCTTCAAAACAGGTGTTAATCCTCTATTCCTCTGATCGTGATGAAATGGATTTCAGCAGGTTCTCTACCTTTGACTGAAAGTAATCTGCAAGTGCAGTTGGTGAAAGCTTTGTATCTTTGATCACCTGAGGGGGCTTAGTCAAGGATTTGACTAAGTGAAAGAGGGCCCGTGAGGAGGTGCTGCTATTCTTGATTTCTTTGGGAGTAGTATTTTTGTTTCTCTGTCTTTGTCATATTCTTGTGTTTTCTAATTTGTGATCTCCAGAGTCCCCTGTCTTGAATGTTATGTGATTTCAACCAAGCTCTCTCTAGACATGCAGGATGTTTTGGGGGGTACTTCACCATCATTAAAGCAGTACCATTAGTTGCTGGTTCACCAATGTATTATCTATAAGGTTGCCACTCTAACGTTTAAAGCTTTTTGTGTATGATCACCTGACTATCTTTCTTGCCTTACTATCCCATACTCTCCAGCTAGAGTCCTCTGCTCGGTCAATGATCATCGTCTGATTCTCCCAAGTCCACAATTTGCCTATTTAGAATCCACCAGATACTGCTTTTCTTTTTTCTCGTGCACCACATCTGGACTAATCTCCCACTGTCCCTCCGTAGTACCCCCTCCTTTAAGTAGTTCAAAGTTGAACTTAAGACATGGTTATTTTTGCAGGTTTTTGGAGTACCAGTTGCCTAAGGTGTGTCTTTATTATATTTTTATGGTGTTTGCCCTGTCTTTGCATGCTATCTTTCCCCACCTATTGCTTATGCCTTAACTCTGTGTGAATGTTTGCACTTTCCTATTAGAAAATGTAGTTATTTTTCTAGTATGTTCACTGCATAGTCCTGCATAGTCAGTCAAATTGGTATAGAAAGTATAAACTTTAAACTATAAGAAACCACTCTGTTAACTGATGTCATCAGGGCATGATTCTTCTGGTGTTCTAGCCCTCCCCACCCAATGCTGCAGGTGTAAGGGGGCATTCTCTGTGTGAGAGCAGGTAGCAGCTGGGTGAGTATAACCCTGGCTGGGCTAAAGTCACACCTCCAGATCTGTCCAAGATGGTGTGGAGGCCTCAGGTGACATCACCTTTAAGAAGCCACTCTGGCATGTGACATTATCAGGGCGCAATTCCTTCAGTGTTCTCCTGGACCTCCCCACACAATCCTGCAGGTGTAATGGGACATTGTTGGCATGAGATCAGGTCATTGCTGGGCAACTGTAACCCTGGTTAGGCTAAAGACACACCTCTGACTCCCTGGCTGGGCTAAGCACACACCTCCAGCTCTGTCCAAGATAGCATATTTATTCACTTATACCAAGAAAGTAGACTGCCCATCTCATGCAAGCCAGTTTTTGACTAGTTGCAGTATATAGAGCATAATTCATCAATTACGGTTCTTCCAGTTATTTCTGCATGTTTCTCTGCTGATTCTTTCATTCTTACATTTGACACTACAGGGTCCTTTTACTAAGGCACTCTAATGGATTTAGAGCACGGTAAATGCCATGCAGTCTATTATATTCCTATGGACTGCATGGCATTTAGTGTGCCTTAGCAAAAGGACCCCTAAGTAATTCCGTAGGTTCTATTAAAATCAATCTGGGAATATTCAGCCTGATTATATTTAAGAAGCTGGTCACTGAAAGCTGAATGAAACCCAGATATTCAATGCTAGCCCATGTCGGAGTATTGACACGGAATATTTGAGTCTTTGGCAGCTCCTGGAAGATAACTATTTGGACCAGTTAGGACTGCCTTTAATGTGGTCCTACTTGCCCAGCTAGTAGTCCAGGCACCAAAACTCAACATTGGTGGTGCCCAAATAACTTTGGCTCTGCCTCTGTTCTGTCCCTGGGTCACCTTTGCAAGAACTACAGAGTGCCATGGTGGTCTGTACTGAAATTCAGTGTCACTCTCTGGTTAACTGCACTTAACTATCAGCACTGAACCCGGTCACTGTGATTTAACTACGAGGTAGGAGCCTTCTTACCCAATTAAGGGACCCTTTTATTAAGCTGTTTTAGACAGCTAATATTGTAGCAGGCCCGTACTACTGTCTGGTGCACTAAAACAGGGGCATTTGAGTTAAAAATGCAGTATTAGTGTGTCAGGTTTGGGTGCGAAAGGGGTGAGAGAATGTGTAACCAGCTGTGACAGCTAGTGCATGGGTGTTTACCATGTGCTAGCTATCCTGACTGCCAATAGAGCAGTTGAAGTTACCACCACCTCAAGAGGGTACAGTAAGTGCAGCTGTGCCATCAGCAGTCTGGTAGTTCTGTCAAGGGTCAGAAAGCTGAGGTAAATCATACCTGTGCAATGACCGCCCAGCATCCTCAATAAGGCTTTTCCACTCCTCCAAAAAAAAAATTTCCTGAGACCCTGTTCACATGAAGAACCCTTCCCCCGCACATCTCCTGCATCCCTGATAAGGTCAACAAGCCCCCTCCCCCACACATCCTCCTGACCTCCAATCAGGCCATCTAGTCCCAACCCGCACATCTCTCTGACTCCTGTGAACATAACCCCCACTGCTTCAAGAAGCCCTAGCCCTTGTCTCTAAAACCTTTCCCTACATAAGTTTTCTCTCCCTCCACCCCCAGCTTCCCAGAACTTACCCAGGGGTCAGTTTTGGTGGTGTCAGGTAGCAGTAGTCCTCCTCTGCTACTACCTTGGTCAGTGCCAAAACCCAAAATGGCATTGATGATCCTTAATGGTAGCCTTGTGGGAATTTGGGGCCAGATGGGGGGGCTAGATGCAAACTGATTGCAGTACCTTAGCCAGCTGTCATTCTGGCTGTTAGTGTCCAGGGATGAAGAGGACATAGCTTATCAGACTAGACATGCAATACATTACCCTGTGAACTCTGTACTAATTGCAGTTACCTTGCAATAAGTTTGCTGTTTAATATGCAGTAACTACAAAACTTAACACACTTTAGTAAAAGGGTCCCTAAATAATACTGAATATCGACCCCATTGGAGCGAACTGTAATTTTCCAGGGCTACACAGTTCAAGCTTCTCCTACTAACCTACAAATGCACTCGATCTGCAGCCCCTCCTTACCTCTCCACCCTCATCTCCCCTTACGTTCCTACCCGTAACCTCTGCTCTCAAGACAAATCCCTCCTCTCAGTACCCTTCTCCACCACCGCCAACTCCAGGCTTCGCCCTTTCTGCCTCGCCTCACCCCATGCTTGGAATAAACTCCCTGAGCCCATACGCCAGGCCCCCTCCCTGCCCATCTTCAAATCCTTGCTCAAAGCCCGCCTCTTCAATGTCGCCTTCGGCACCTAACCACTACACCTCTATTCAGGAAATCTTGACTGCCCCAACTTGACATTTCGTCCTTTAGATTGTAAGCTCCTTCGAGCAGGGACTGTCCTTCTTTGTTAAACTGTACAGCGCTGCGTAACCCTAGTAGCGCTCTAGAAATGTTAAGTAGTAGTAGTAGTAGTAGTAATTTTCCAGGGCTACACAGAATGGGCTGCAAGACACCACAGACTTCCAGCACCTTAAAGTAAACAGAACTGTGACAGTAGCTGCTAGGGATGTGCATTTTAATGCTTATTCGATTTGTTAGTGTGCCTTAAAAATTTAGTATATGCTAAATCAATTTAACTCATTAACCTATGGATTAATGTATAATAAACTTTTAAATTTATTTTGGACATTTAAATTCCACTTACGCAGTACCTCAAGGTGAAGTACAGAGAATCCCAGCCTACACTCTGGATAGAAAAGTTACCATTCTACAAATCCCTGAAGATGCATCATAATTTACCAACAGCATAATCAAATCAGTCCCCATTTCCTGCTGATTAATGCATCCCTAATTAGATAAGATATACAATAACAACTTTCAAAACAGCCAGGTTTTCAAGGCTTTGCAATACCGACCTTAGGAAGCCGGGTTTTGTTTCCAATTCCAAGGGGGAAAATTCCCAATTCCAGGCCTATTCCCTGCACTGATCCTTTCATATGCTCTTGCAATTGGAATTGATGGAAAGTAGGCAATGTTGCTATAAATTGTCTCTGAGTGCAAACTGTGGTCAGGAACATACCAAGAGACCCTAAGACCCTAGATTTGATATATGTTGAGGCCGTTCTGTGTAAAAACACAAATAGTAATAGTGTAAGTGGTATGCGAGCTTGGACAGGTAGTCAGTAAAAGGTTATTAAATGAGGTGTTACTCTATCCCATTTAGAGCCTCCCAAGAGACTCATTAAAATGAATGTGTAAAACGAACTGAAAAAAAAAATGCCCTAAAATTGAGCAAAATGGCCAAATGAACTGAAAACAAACTAAAAATTTGACATAACAATACTCTCAGATCTGCTGTTCCTTGCAAACAGATCAGATAAGAAAAAGAATACCATTCTTAAAAACTCTTTTAAAAATATTTAAAATAGTGCTTTATTCATACCTTAAAAGAAGCAGTGAATTTTAGCCCCATGGGAAAATACAACCCCAGGGTCAAATAAGAATTTATTTGATCTCAGAGCCCTCTCAAAACATAACTGGGAAATATTAAGAAGACATGAAGATGATCCTTTTTTTCCAAATCTGTTTCCTTTTCTCACTTAATGGTTGTAGTAAAAATAACAGAAGTTCAGGCAGTTGCCCAGGCTTGTCATATCAGTATGAAATGCTTGGCTCTTCTATATTTTCTGGACTATGTCAGTGAAAAAGAAATACTTCTCAATTACAGTGCTATAATTTCCTGTACTGTCTAGACATTAGGATACCAGACTAGGCTGTTTATTTTTCTGACAAGTCATGAAAAAATGTGTAACGTTTTTGCCACAATAGCAAAAGATTTCTTTGAACTCAACCAATTGAAAGAACAGGGGGAGCCGTGGGAGCCACGAAATTCCACCCAGTGAGAGCCAAATTCCTTTTTTTAAAATGAATACGCTCATCGAAATCACACTCCTATGACTTCCAGTCAATAAAATACTTATAGTGATCTCTCCTAGAAGCAAACTCCTTTACAATAACCAATCTTGCTTCTAACAAATTCAATTCTGATACAGCATGCTGTCTATACAGAGAGCAATTGTTCAATCTCCTAGGCTGTCTGATGTAAAGAAAGGCTTGAAAATGCAAGAACTTTTGCTAAGGTGGACACTTTAATCTGATATTTAAAACATGGCAAAAGGGGCTCACCTATGGTTCAATCTGTAGAACAGGAGAATCTGGTTTTAAGTACATAAGTACATAAGTACCACCATACTGGGAAAAGACCAAGGATCCATCAAACCCAGCATCCTATCTCCGACAGCGGCCAATCCAGGCTTCAAGAACACGACAACCCCCCCCCCCCTCAAAATAATAATAATGTTCAATGGACTTTTCCCTCAGGAATCTGTCCAAACCCCCTTTAAATTCCGTAAGGCCAGCTGCTGTCACTACATTCTCCGGCAACGAGTTCCAGGGTCTAACTACACGCTGAGTAAAGAAATACTTCCTCCTGTTTGTTGTAAATCTACCATATTCTAGCTTCATCTTGTGTCCCCTGGTTTTGTTGTTGTTTGAAAGTGTAAACAAACGCTTCACATCTGTCCGCTCTAATCCGCTCATTATCTTGTAGACTTCTATCATATCACCCCTTAGCCGCCTTTTTTCCAAGCTGAAGAACCCTAACCTTCTCAGCCTTTCCTCATAGGGAAGTCGTTCCATTCCCTTTATCATTTTTGTCGCCCTTCTCTGCATCTTTTCTAATTCTTTGATATCTTTTTTGAGATGCGGTGACCAGAATTGGACACAATACTCGAGGTGCGGTCGCACCATGGAGTGATACAATGGCATTATAACATCCTCTTGTTTGTTTTCCATCCCTTTCCTAATAATACTCAACATTCTGTGCGCTTTCTTAGCCGCCGCAGTACACTGAGCAGAAGTTTTTAACGTCTTATCCACGATGACTCCCAGATCCCTTTCTAGGTCCTAACGCGGAACCTTGCATGATATAGCTGTAATTCGGGTTCCTCTTACCCACATGCATCACTTTGCACTTGTCAACATTGAACTTAATCTGCCACTTGCACGCCCAATCCCCCAGTCTCGCGAGGTCCTCCTGTAATCTTTCACACTCCTCCTGCGACTTCATGACCCTGAATAATTTTGTGTCATCTGCGAATTTAATTACCTTACTAGTTACTCCCATCTCTAGGTAATTTATAAATATGTTAAAAAACAGCGGTCCCAACGCAGACCCCTGCGGGACCCCACTAACTACCCTTCTCCACTGAGAATACTGACCATTCAACCCTACTCTTTGCTTCCTTTCAACCAGCTCTTAATCCATAGTAATACCCTACCTCCAATCCCATGACTCTCAATTTTCCTCAGGAGTCTTTCATGAGGCACTTTGTCAAACGCCTTTTGAAAATCCAGATACACAATATCCACCGGCTGCCCATTGTCCACATGTTTGTTCACCCCTCAAAAAAATGCAGTAGATTGGTGAGGCAAGACTTCCCTTCACTAAATCCGTGCTGACTTTGTTTCATCAGCCCATGTTTTTGTACGTGCTCTGTAATTTTGTTCTTGATAATAGCCTCTACCATTTTGCCCAGTACCGACATCAGACTCACCAGTCTGTAATTTCCCGGATCTCCTCTGGAATTTTTTTTAAAAATCGGCGTGACATTGGCTACCCTCCAGTCTTCCAGTACCACACTTGATTTTAAGGGATAGATTGCATATTACTAAAGTAGCTCTACAAGTTCATTTTTCAGTTCTATTAATACTCTGGGATGAATACCATCAGGTCCTGGTGATTTACTACTCTTCAGTTTGCAAAACTGACCCATTACATCCTCCAAGTTTACAGAGAATTTGTTTAGTTTCTCCGACTCGCCTGCTTCAAATATGCTTTCCAGCACCGATGTCCCTCCCAAATCCTCCTCGGTGAAGATCGAGGCAAAGAATTCATTTAATTTCTCCGCTACGGCTCGGTCTTCCCTGATCGCCCCTTTAACACCATTTTCATGCAGCGGCCCAACCGATTCTTTAGCTGGCTTCCTGCTTTTAATGTATCTAAAAAAATTTTTACTATGTATTTTCACTTCTAATGCTAACTTTTTCTCAAAGTCCTTTTTTGCCCTCCTTATCTCCACTTTGCATTTGGCTTGGCATTCCTTATGTTTTATCTTGTTACCTTCAGTCGGTTCTCTTCTCCACTTTCTGAATGATTGTTTTTTGGTTCTAATGATTACCTTTACCTTACTGTTTAGCTTGTTGATGAGGGTCAGGTGTGCCACAGAAGTGAAGCAGTGAATCACAATGGAGGGAAGGCAGCTGACATTGGTGGCTCTTACTAGATGTACTGGCACTGAAGGTTTGTCTCAGAGATGTCTCTTCAGCCTTCAGGCCTGGCAAAGGATATCAATGTTGCCCGGCCATGCTGTCTGAGGGAAGTTGAGAATAATGGGGCAAAAAGAGGAAACTATAAAGTCTCTTAAAATGATTTTGCACTGTATTTTTCTTAGCATTGGCTGTTTATTCTCAGTCATAGGTACCTGAATTTCTAAGTGGAGATATCAATAGATCAATTAGAAATGAGAAAAAATAAAATCTTAGAAAATATTTAGTGCAATGCCTGAGTCAAGAGTTAGGTCTGAAAACCACATCTTTTACTCTCAAAATAATGTAGTAAATGAAAAAGGGCAAAAGTGCAATAAAACAATCAGTTAATCACATTACAACATTTCATGCCAGGGATTTATATAATTTATAAGTAGAGGCAGAAATGATTTAACTTGGTCTTGATCCAGAAAGAACTTTGCTTTAGAACAGAAAACCATAGCAGCTGATTCCAATTAGAAATTGATCCCGAGTACAAATGGAACATTGCTGTTTGTGCCTACTAATTAATGTGGCTGCTACTCACATCTCAATGAATCTCAAGAGGTACATAGTTGCTTGGCTACTACTGAAAAGGAACAAGGTAGAAAAGGTGTACTTCATGGAGCAGACAGAATTTCCGAAGGCATCCTTAACATTGAGCACAAATTTTTAAACTATGCACTGCGGGGTAACTTCAATAAATGGACTGAAATTTAGGGCACACAACAAGAAACAGTAGAGATGACCAGTAAGATGACACATTCTCCAATGATGTAGAATTATCTTTATTGGTTGTCTTCTAAAATGATTCAACGTGGGCCATGTTTCGACTGAATAGCCTGCATCAGGAGTCTGACATCATGTCTGAATTGTTGTTAATAAACAATGACACATAAGAGAATCCAAACTAAAGTAGACCGAAATTTAGGGACCAGCATGATGTGCACTGAGTATGAATTCTATAGCAGCTGTTCTTTTATCTATTTAGGGAATACAGTGGCCAAAAACAAGCAAACAAACAAAAAGTTTATTTTTCCATCAGAAACACTCAAAAGAACATAAGTGTTGCCATACTGGGACAGACCGAAGGTCTATCAAGCCCAGCATCCTGTTTCCAACAGTGGCCAATCCAGGTTACAAGTACCTGACAAGAACCCAAAATACTACATTTTATGCTGCCTATCCTAGAAATAAAAAACTATATGGCTTAACCTTCTCCAATTGTAAGTATAAACTACTAAAAAAACTACTAAAAAATACTCAGCATATATATTTTTTAGTAATCTTTCTCCTCAGCATATATATTTAGTAGTTTATCCTAGAAATAAGCAGTATTTAATAATGGCTTATGAACTTTTCTTTTAGGAAGTTATCTAACCCTTTTTTTAAACCTCACTATGCTAACTGTTTTTACCATTCTCTGGCAATGAATTCCAGAGTTTAATTACATGTTGAGAAAAGATATATTTTCTCTGATTTGTTTTAAATTTACTACTTTGTTGCTTCATTGCGTGCCCTCTAGTCCTAGTATTTTTGGAAAGAGTAAACAAGTGATTCACATCTGCCCATTCGACGCCACTCATTATTTTATAAATCATACCGTATCTCCCCACAGCCATTTTTTCTCCAAGCTGAAGAGCCCTAGCCGCTTTAGCCTTTCCTCATAGGGAAGTCATCTCATCCCCTTTATCATTTTCATCTCACTTCTCTGTACCTTTTCTAATTCCACTATATCTTTTTTGAGATGAGGTGACCAGAATTGCACACAGTATTCAAGGTGCGGTCGCACCATGAAGTGATACAAAGGCATCATAACATCCTCATTTTTGTTTTCCATTCATTTCTTAATAATACCTAACATTCTATTTGCTTTCTTGGCCAATGCCACACACTGAGCAGTGGGTTTCAACATATCATCAATGACGACACCTAGATCCCTTTCCTGGTCAGTGACTCCTAATATGGAATATTGCATCATATAGCTATGGTTTGGGTTCCACTTTCTCACATGCATCACTTTCCATATGCTCACATTAAATATTATCTGCGATTTGGATGCCCAGTCTCTATAAGGTCCTCTTGTGATTTTTCACAATCCTCTTGCGATTTAACAACTTTGAATAACTTTGTGTTGCCAGCAAATTTAATTACCTCACTAGTTTTTCCCATCTCTTGATCATTTATAAATGTTATGAAGCAGCAGTCCCAGCGCAGACCCACTCAATGGGGTTCCACAGGGATCTGGTTAAATGAGTAAACAGAGAGTATGGTTAAATGGTCAGCATAGAATGTTGACCATTTAAGCCTACTCTCTGTTTTCCATCTTTTAACCAGTTTATAATCCACATTAGAACACTACCTTCTATCCCATGGCTCTCCAATTTCCTCTGGAGTCTTTCATGAGGTACTTTGTCAGATGCTTTTTGAAAATCCAGATACACAATATTAACCAGCTCACCTTTATCTACATGTTTGTTTACCCCTTCAAACAAATGTAGTAGATTGGTGAGGCAAGATTTCCTTTCACTAAATCTATGTTGGCTTTCTCTCAGTAATCTATGCTTTTGAATATGCTCTGAAATTTTGTTCTTTATAATTGTCTCTACCATTTTGCCCGGCACTGATGTCAGGCTCACTGGTCTATAGTTTGCCAGATCATCTCTGGAATCTTTTAAAAAAAATTGGCATTACATTGGCCACCCTCCAATCTTCCGGTACCATGCATTTGCATATAGCAGCTATCTTGCAAGGAGGCAAGTTTCTTACCATGAAAAGGAGGTATGTCAAGAATCGCATAAACATAAACAAACATGAATAGTAAGCTGACTTGGATGTACTTTCCTGATTAGAGCAAAAAGGAAATGGAATGATCTGTAGTTAATCAATCCTTTGTAACTGATAGCTGGGGCATTTTCTTCTCTACAGTAAGGTTGGCAGCAAAATACACTAGTGGTGAGCAGCCAGAAAATATTCATTCAGTGTCATGTCTTGTGTTGTTTATGGGGCTGCACATATCTGGACACCCTACCCCCCTCCCCCATCCCAGCATGGTTGGAAACATTGTCACAAATTGCCACCTAAACGGATGGTCTCTCATGGTTCAGACCCTACATTGATTGTATATAGCATTGTGAGGTTCAAAGTAAGGTATGGTGCCCTATGAAACCTCCCGCAAGGCCAAAGCTGGGTGTCTTTCAAACCTCTACATCTTGTGTAGAGAGATGTGGTAGCCGTGTTAGTCCACTTCCAAAGGTAATCAATAGAAATAGAATAAAATAAACAGAGAGAGGAAAATAAGATGATGTCTTTTTTATTGGATTAATAATACATTTTTTGATTAGCTTTCGAAGGTAGTCCTTCATCAGATCAGAAGAAGTGGACTGACATGGCTACCACATCTCTCTACTCAAGATGTAGAGGTTTGAAAGACACCCAGCTTGGGCCTTGCGGGATGTTTCATACAGCGCCATGCACTTATATATACAGTCATCTATCAATATTTGCTTATTTCTGATCTGACGAAGAAAGGCTACCTTTGAAAGCTAATCAAAAATGTATTACGTTAGTCCAATAAAAAAGGTATCATCTTATTTTCTTTTCAATGTTTATTTTATTCTATTCTATTTCTATTAAAACCTCTACATGATAGTGGGACATGCAACATTGCAGTGGCATACTACCTCCTAGCTAGAACCTGATCACCATGGTCATCTAGCAGGGCCAGGACCCATCTTGCATGGCTGTAGGGAGACAACCCTCTCAGGGGACAAATAGCCAGTGTATTTTTTCTAGCAAAAAAGGTACTGGTGCTCAAATGCTAGGTCACCCTTCAGGAGTGGGGTGATCACTGAAGGACCCACCCCAAAATAGCCAGGCCCCCTGCAACCAGTCATAGAATGTATGACAACACAGAATTGGTGTATAGAGACTGAGCTCTATCATTAAAACTAGGGGCCCATGGGTCAATTTTAGCAGACAATGGAAAAGGTGCCGGTACTCAGTACCCCCCAAGTACCCCCTCAAAAAAAGCCCTGCAAACAGCTATCATATCCTTGGCTTTAAGGTTCCCTGCTATGTCTTCTCATTGGTACCACAGATCATAGCTGTCCCCCAGGTAATAACCAGCAAACTCCAGCTGTCTCTGTCCCTGTCTACCAACAGCCAGCTGCACCACTATGCAAGCCATGTAGGATATGTTCAATTGCAAACTTTTTAAGCACTCAGGTTACACCCAGTTGCCACAAGCTGCACTCAGTTGCACCCAGTTGCCACACAGCCTACACCTGACCAGCCTGCACTGGACCAGCCTGCCCCAGACCAGCCTGCTGTAGAGAGGGCCTGGGAGGATGTTTATTGGACCCTGGCCAATGGGAGGTGTCCTTCACCCCACAACAGGGCCACATCCAGCAACATCAGAAGGAAGAAGAGGAGGAGGAGGAGGAGGAGGACCCATGGAGGGATATGCCCAGACTGGAGGGGGAAGAAGGGGCAAAGGAAGACCCCCCCCCCCCATGCAGCTAGGCAGGAGGTCACAGCAGCTGAGCCCTGCCCTGAAACAGCTGCCACGCCTGCGGGTTTGCTACCCCTGATAACCACCCTAGCCCAGCTTCTGCTACAAGTCACAGGCATGCACAGAAACATGCAGCAGAAGTTGGGAGCCCTATGTGACATTCAGGACCAAATCCTGACAGAGCTTAGGGTGCTCTGTTGGGAGTGGCAACCAAAATTTTGGAAATGGACAACATTTTTTAAATAGTTTCAATTTTTATTTTTGTTACAAATACAGTGTTTACAGTTATAAGCATACACAGGTTCTTGCCTCCACTCTCTAAAATATGCATTGATTTCCTGATATGCAAGGCTGACAACTGCTGTGGTTTAAATACTACTAGGCAAGTCCTCGAACAGGAAGGCTGTAGAACCGGGTGGTGTTACAGACGAGGGAGGGAAGTGTCTAAAGGGCAGTGTTCACAATCAGAGCAGCTCCTCCTTAACGTTAAATGCTCAACCAGAGGACTGCCCAGTTGAGAGGGATCTAATATGCCATGCATCACAAGAAGCCCCAGGGGGACTCAAATGCAGCACCCACAAGATCCCAGGTCACAACCCAGACCATTATGCCATGCCTCCACTGGCTAGAAAAGAGCTGACAGGAAATGTCTTATGGCCTACCACAGCCAGCAATAGCAGTTGAACTTATGTTTGCCACTCCAGCACCTGACAGAGGTGTAAGGTATATGGAAGATGATATCAGGTTATATGGGGAGAGGGGGAATCACACATCACTGCAGTCTCCCTTTCCAGTCCCTTCTCCCAGCTCATGGCTTTAGGGCAGCTGTGAGTGGGGCCTTTCCTGCAATGAGACCTTAGGCCAGATATTCCCCTGCCAGGGTCTGGGGGCACCCCGATCCCTGAGGTGGTGAGGAGATGCCCAAGGAATCTGTCTGAAAGAGATGTGCAGCAAATGTTGCCTCACACAGAATTTCAATAATGCTGCTAGTTGCGTTATTGAAATACGGTGTGAGGCTGTCATCTTTTTGGCACAGACTGATTGGCTTTGACCCCTGAGGCAGGCCTTTGTGCCGAAACACGGCAATGTCAGATTGATTTTATGCCTTTTATTATATAGACTCTTACATTACATGGTCGGCTTTAAGCCTTTTATAATAAAAAAATTATCTTTTGATTTCCTCTTTGAGTTCGCCTCACTCTTTTGTTTTATTGCTCACATTTGCATGAGGGACCTTCCTCCTTTTTTTCCCCTTCAAGTCACTTAACCTCCATTGTCTCAGGTACAAACCAGTTGTAAGTCGTCCAGGGAAATGCTTAGTGTACCTGAATGTAACTCACATTGACTTGACCTAAATCCACATCCAAAATTTACTATTAAGCATCTTGTGAAGTAATTCAAAACCTTAAAGTCACACAGGACCTATAAAGCAAATCTACCATATCATCATAGCACTTACTTCCAAGACACATAATAAAGGCCTACCAAGGAAAAAGTAATGCTGTAAACATATCAGTGGACACAAGGATATTAATATACCTACTAAACAAACTGGGGGACTCTTTCCTGCCCTGAAGAGGTCACTAGACCACCAGGGCACAATGATAAGGTACAGGAGGGGAAGAGAGGATAGGTGAGGCCTGCTTGCTCTACCACAAACTAGCCTGCCCGTAAACTCGGACAAAAAGGCAGGCTGGCAAAACCCACCTGGACATCCCGTGATGTCCTCAAAAAGAGGACAGGTCCAGGTAAAATTAGACGAATGGTAACTCTACTCTCTCCTTCTCCATCCAGAATCTCCTGTTTTTCTGCCTGCCTGCCATATGGGGCTCTCTATGCTCTCTGTCCCTGCCCCAGTTCCAAGCACGCAGCATCTCTTCCCTCTCTGTCTCCTCCCTCCCCTCAGCCATCCAGGATCTCTTCTGTTTCTCTCTCTTTTGCCCCCCACTGAACATTGTCCCTCTGTCTCTCTTATCCCCTACCATACAACATTGCCTCTCTCTTTCTTCCTACAATTCAAAATTGCCCCTCTGTCTCTCTCAGCCCCCATTGCTTCTCTCCCTTTCTTCCCCATCTAACATCACCCTTCTATCTCTCATCCTCCAGCATCCACCATTGCCCCATCTCTTTCTCCAACCCTTCCATCCAACATTGCATATCTAACCTCCCAATAGTTCTGTCTCTCTCTTTCCCCATCCCCCTACCATGTAGCACTGACCCATCTCTCATCTCTTTACCCCATGATTGTTCCATCTCTTTCTCTCCCTCCCCTCTTATCCCTTGATCGCTCCATCTCTTTCTCTCCCCCCCCCCACCCCATTGCTTGATTCATTCATTCGCACCTCTTCTGGGTCACTGCCTACCCAGGTTTATGGCAACAACACCAAATAGGAACCATCAGCTTCCCTTCCCTGCCACTATCTGCCTGACTGGAGGAGCACAAATGAAATGAACCCATGTGCACAGCCAGAGCCCTGTGCACGCCGCTGTCAGTCTCCCTCCTCTTCCTGTGATGTAACTTCCTGTTTCAGGAAGGAGGAGGAGAAAGACCAGCAGTGGCATGCACAGCGCTCTGGCCCTGCACATGGGTTCATTTAATTTGTGCTCCCCTAGCAGGGCAGATAGTGGCAGGGAAGAGAAGGGAACCTGACAGTTCCTATTTGGTATTGCCAATGTCGACTGGGGCAGGGAGAGGTAACCTAGCAGTTGGGGATGGGGACACTTCTCAGCCAGGCAGCCACAAAAGGGTGTTTTCCATGGTTGTAGAATCTGCACAGGTCCCCACAGTTATATTGTTTCAGCATGAAAACAATAAATACATCAATAGCCTAAAACAGTGTGTTTCCAAGTCCACTGCTGTCCCTTGTGTTCCTGCTAACTAGTGCCTGTGCATATACACCGCTTTGCTCTGCAATGTCAGTTTTAGTGGTATAGTAAGTTTTAATAAACTATAACTATAGGCCAAAAGGTTGGTTTTCAGGGCCCATGTCCTAACAATTCAACATAGAGTAGTAGTTAGTGCCTAGGTGTGGGAGAACAAAGATCAAAGGTTTGAGGCCCAATGAGGTACCCAGTGCACCATAATCCTTGTATCCTGCAGTGTGGGATGTGGAGGCACACATCGTATGGTGGTATGACAATGGCAGTCCTTATCACCTGTGGTATATGGGTAGGGTTACCATATTTTGTCCCCCCAAAAGGAGGACACATGCCCCGCCCCGCCCCTTTCACGCCCTATCCCTTTCACACACCACCCCGCCCCTTTCATGCCCTCGCTCTGCCCCTGTCACATTTTCCCCTCCCCCCATCACACACCCCATCATTCCCCCTCCCCGTCACCCCCTCCCCTTTCCTTACTACTGCCCTGGTGGTCTAGTGACCTCTTCGGGGCAGGAAAGAGCCCCCTCTTTCCTGCCCGGAGTGCTGCCCTGCATGCATCCTTCCTGTTCGTAATCTCGGCGCCGATTCAAAATGGCCACCGAGAGTTGAAGTCTTACGAGGTCACGTCAACTCTTGGCAGCCATTTTGAATCGGCGCCGAGATCACAAACAGAAAGGTTGCATGCAGGGCAGCGCTCCGGGCAGGAAAGAGGGGGCTTTTTCCTGCCCTGAAGGCGGAAGAGGTCACTAGACCACCAGGGCAGTAGTAAGTAAGGGGAGGGGAGGCTTGCAATCTGCCCGTTTGTCCGGATTTCTGGACAAACGGGCAGTCTGGCAGGTGGGCCGTCCTATAGGACATGTCAAAAGAGGACATGTCCGGGTAAACCCTTTATATGGGTGCTCATGGAGAGACATGTTCAGGAAGACTGCAACACACTTACAGCTCTTCTACTTCCCCTATGTAGGCAAGGACTCAGGGCTTGAGGGAGAGGCCAGAACCAGAACCCAGCGCAGGCAACTGAGCAGGAAGAGGGTGAGTCGGTGGCAGCAGAAGGGTCACAAGAGGGTACCATGCCAGCAGAACAACATAGTAATTAGGGAATTGCACCTTGCAAATGGCCCTCTTCCCTTTATCCTGAACACAGACAGAGAACCAACAAACATGAACATAGTAAACCACCCACTAAGAGACATACACTGAATCTGACACAGAGGCACATATAAACATGCCTACATTGATACATAAACATATGTACATACATACAAACATGCACAGACATACCAGCCCACACACACTGAAAAGAATTTCATCAGCTATGTTCTGCATGTTTCCCTCACTTGTTCAGTTCATAATCCTTCCAAAATGCTTAACATTTTATCTATAAGCACGAAAAGCAAAAACTCCCATCATCACTGCTCATAAATTATTTTCAAGTAGGGATTAAGTCTTTGAGTGGGAATGCAGACTTCTTCTGAAGTTATAGATTTTATATTATGCCTGACACAAAAGAATTTGAAAGAGTTTAAACTCAGCAGATAATTATATGACTCAGAAAAACCCACACGAAAGGATACTGATTTCATGAAAGAGGTGTTAGGAGGAAGAAA
Organism: Microcaecilia unicolor; assembly: GCF_901765095.1. Lineage (NCBI taxonomy): Eukaryota > Metazoa > Chordata > Amphibia > Gymnophiona > Siphonopidae > Microcaecilia > Microcaecilia unicolor. The sequence goes on from NC_044035.1 coordinate 328,481,465, forward strand.
GAATAACAGCTAATATGAAAACAAAAGACATGCAGTAAGATTTCCTACTTACATTATAATTATCATGATGGGTTGTACTGTGCTATGAGATATAGAGGCATATTTTCAAAGCACTTTGGGAGGCTAAGTTCCATAGGTTTCTATGGAACTTTGGGAGGCTAAGTGCTTTGAAAATAAGCCTCTAAGTATATCAGATGGAAATAATTTAGAAAGATATTGGAAATTTAGAGAATTTGTATCTTAAAATAGGCTAGGATAAAAAAAAGTGCAAGCAAAAACTTATGGAGGAAGCACAACACTGGGGGTCTTTTGCTTTCTTAGCTGTGGCAAGAAATGAAAACCTTGGCCCACTGATAATACTGTATGCGCTTCAAACTTCATTGGCTGCCTGTACAGGAGCGCATTGCCTTTAAGCTCTGCTCCTTAACCATAAAATCATCTATGGGGTTGCTCCGGATTACATGCGCCCCTTGATCGACCTCCCGCCCAGGAATGCCAATCCCTCTGCCCGATCCTATCTCCAACTGTACTTTCCGAACTGTAAGGGGGTCAAGTACAAGAAGATTTTCGCCTCGTCCTTCCGCTACTGTAGTTCTAAACACTGGAATGCTCTCCTGTAACACCTTAAAACTCAAGCAGATCACACCCTCTTCAAGAAGTTGTTGAAGACCTACTTCTTTGCCAGGACTTACTCCCCACTTGTCACTGCTGATTGATACACCCTCCTGACCCTTGCCCTATTTAGTTTCACACTGTTAGATCCTGTTGCCCTGTCTCCTCCTTGTATACTTTTCTAAGTTGCCTACTTTGTAATTTTACTTAACTTTCTGTAAGCCACATTGTGCCTGCATGAGTGGGAAAGTGTGGGATATAAGCGTACAATAAATAAATAAATAAATAAATAATTGTTTGGCCAAATGGAGTTCCAGAACTGGGTCTCTCCTGTGCGCTAGCTCCGGCCCTGGGCCACAAAAAAAATCCTTTACACCCACTTCACAGTCTTTGCTCACTCTCAGGCCACTCTTACCACATACCTCATTTGTCCGAAATAGCAATCCGGGAGTTTGGGAGACACTTTTCCAGCTCCGTGTTCCTCTCAGATTCTTAGTCCAGGAACCACACTGCACTCTGAAGGATTTACTAACAAACTCAACTTTATTGCAACTTCCAAAACAGGTAGTTTGCAACTTCAAGGATTCTTCACTAAAACCACCAGCCACAGTCCCTTATGGCTGTCCACCTTCTGTGGATGTACCTTACAGGGTAGCACCTCAGCCTTGAGCAGGCTACATCTTGCCCTGAAACTCTGTTTACGGGTTGGACTCCCCAATCCACCCAAAGCTCTGACTCCTTCACCAGTTATTGTGAGGTTGGCAACAACTGCTTCTCATTTCCAGCCCAGTCTTAAGGTGGCACTTCAGGATCCCCTTTCTCCTTCTTTGGGTCACTAGGCAGGGGCTTTCAGGCAACCAAAGACCCCTCTAAAGGGCAAACACTCCTCTTTATCTCATCCAAATCTTCTCACCCCTATCACTCTGCATTTTATTTCCAAACTACTCCCTTTGGTCTGAGCTTCCTCCAATCCAGTGACCTCCCAATCACTCCCCCCAGAGACTGACTCTCTCAGTAATCCCCAACCTAACAGGAGGATTACACTTGCTTTACAATTGCTTCATATTTCTGTCCAACCCAATGCACCTAAACAATACAATTCACTAAAGAGATTGTTCTTAAGTTTAGAATCCCCCCTTACCCACCTATGATTGGAATGAATAAATATACTGCATAATTATTATTGTAAAAGTGTGCTGTAATCAGTCCTAAAAGTTATAGCTATTGAAAATAAAGATTATTTTAAAAGGTCATGTCAGTCAATGCTAAGTATAGACTCTGAATATAAATTTCCTGGGCTGCCTTGAACTTATTTAGCCTGCCTCTGACAATTACAATAACATTTATTTTAACTTTACATAGACCAGATGATGCTAGAATAATCGGAGGCTAGCTAAAAGTGTAGTTCTGTGTAAGCAGAGAATGCTTTCAAGTCAGTTTACTAGGCATCCGTTGTTTTCCACTGAACAGCTGGAATGTGCTTTTGTTTCAAACAGGATGTTAAAAAGAATCTCCTGTTTCATTTCATTTTGATTTGAAAACAAAATATGAAAAATAAAAAAACTTTTGTTCCCTTTCATTTGTACTTAGGATCAAAAGTATTTTTAAATAATAATTTATGAGAGAAAAACAACAACTGAAAAAGGAGACAAAATATGAAAGAGCAAAAATGAGCCATGACTACCTCGGTACATAACTATATTGCAGCAACCAATATTACGTGACGTAACTTACATGATAGGAAAGGAAACAATCACCATAATAAGTTCCCAATTCTATTGAAAAGGAAACCTTTGATTGCATTTCCCTGCTGAACAACCTACACCACCAGGTGTGCATTTCAATTTGTGAACTATTGTTCCAATTATTCAAAATTAATTTCAAAGCTAGTGACCTCAGCATACCAAATATGCTTCCCCCCCCCCCCCCCCCCATCATTTACCGGCAAATCATGTGACAAAGCAAAGTATTTCCATGTTGCAATTTGAGAGGAAGTGGCTGAGTGGCTACATCAATGGGCTTGCAAACCAAGAGTGTCAGGGTTCAAACCCTGCTTTTGCCATTCTTTGTGACCCTGGAAAAGTCACTTTTGGTCCTTTTACTAAGCTGCGGTAAAAAGCGGCCTTAGCACGCCCTTACACGGGTTTTCCTCACATGCTAAGGCTGTTTTTACTGCAGCCAGAAAATGGCAGACTGTCCATTTTCTAAATTAATGGCCATGTGCTAATGTTAAATACTAACACCGAGGTTCCCATAAACCAAAAAGTTTTCAAACATAACAAATGTTAGATATGGTTCTTTAGCGATGTTGTTCCCAAAGTACTTGAAGGGAATTCAAACTGCATCATAATCTTCAACGGTCCCTACATAGTAACATATAACATAGTAGTTGACGGCAGAAAAAGACCTGCATGGTCCATCTAGTCTGCCCAACAAGATAAACTCATATGTGCTACTTCTTGTGTATACCTTACCTTGATTTGTATCTGCCATTTTCAGGACACAGACCATAGAAGTCTTGCCCAGAACTGGCCCCACCACCCAAACACCAGCCCCACCTCCCAATCACTTATTTCTTCATTCAATTTATTCATCACAACTTATTTTTTAAACAATCAATTTCTTTTAGTATAAAGTTGCAACTTCACTTATCTGAACAGTTGAATCTCATTGGGGAATCAGTGCCGACAGATGTTTTGCCATAGAGCTGTTTCAAGGCTCTCCCTTTTCACCATACTCCACACTGGTTAATCATGAGGGGAATCCCTAAACCAGTGTGGAGTATGGTGAAAGGGGAGAGCCTTGAAACAGCTCTATGCTGTGTAAACCATTTTATTGAAGAAGAGAAAGAACAAATGCCATTTTCAAATACCGGCCCTGTAGTTCTTTTTTTTTACTACTTATTTCAACTCAGTATAAACCAGTTAGGTATCACCTTGATAGATGGTATATCAAATAAACATGAAACCTGGACAGAGATTGGAAACATCAGCAAAGTATCAAGATCAGACAATATAAATGGCAAGACTCTGGAACAAGTCTGGCCAGGCGGACATTTGAGCTAGACCTCTTTTTATTACGAATAAGGCAAAAAAAGGTGCCCTAAATAACCAGATGACCACTGGAGGGAATCAGGAATGACCTCCCCTTATTCCCCCAGTGGCCATTAATCCCCTCCCACCCACCCCCAAAAAATGTGATGAAAAACATTACTTACCAACCTCTGTGCCAGCCTCAGATGTTATACTCAGGTCCATTAGAATAGCATGCAGGTCCCTGGAGTAGTCTACTGTTGGGTGCAGTGCACTGCAGACAGGTGGACCCAGGCTCCTACCTCCCTCTACATGTTACACTTGTGGTGGAAACTGTGAGCCCTCCAAAACTCACCAGAAACTCACTGTACCCACATATAGGTGCCCTCTTTACCTGTAAGGGATATGGTAGTGGTGTACAGTTGGGGGGTAGTGGGTTTTGGGAGGCTCAGCACACAAGGTAAGGGAGCAATGGTGAGATGTGTACCTGGGAGCATTTTATGAAGTCCACTGTAGTGCCCCATAGGGTGCACTATTGCTGTCCTGGGAAGTCAGGTGGACCAGTCTACTAAACATGCTGGCTCCTCCTACATCCCAATGGCTTGATTTTGTGCATTTTGCACGTGGACGTTTTTTTTTTTTAATGGACCAAAAAACAAAATGTCCAAATCACCTTGTTCAGAACCGTATTTTCAAAAACAAAAGATAGACGTTTTTCTCTTTCGAAAATTACCTCTCCTATTCAGATTTTGGATGCTTTTTGCAAAACATCCAAAGTCGGACTTAGACATCATATTGAAAATGCCCCTCTATATCTATACAAAATACAATGTGGGCTGTGTTAGCCCACTTAGAAAAGTAGGTGATGATATTGTGCTGTTGGTTTTATGTTTTTAATCAAGATACAAAGAAGTAAGGGTCAACAAATAAGTTGTGAATGATTATAGGGCTCATTTTTGAAACAGAAAGACGCCCAAAAAGTGGTCTAAAAAGCGGCACAAAGCGACAGATGGGTGTTTTTCTTGCAAAAACATTCAAATTGTTATTTTTGAAACACAACTTTAAGACATATTTCTATGCAGTTCATCGGCAGTGCGTCCAAATCACAAGGGGGTGTGTTGGGGGCAGGATTTGGGCGTTCCCACAATTTGGACGTTTTTCTGCCATAATGGAACAAAACAAAAACAGCCAGGGCTAAATGTTGGACATTTCAGGTTTGAAAATGGCCATGTTCGCCACTTGATTTTTGGACATTTTCAGCAAAACGTCTAAAGTTGGATTTAGATGTCATATCAAAAATGTCCCTCCATATCATTCGTAGCTCATTATGCATAGATCTGATGAAACCAACTACTGAAAGCTGGTCACTAATCTGTTTAGTTCATTAAAGAAATATCACCCACATGAGTTTTGTTGACCTTCATTTCTTTAGGTTGGATTAATTAGTATCTGTGGTTCTGACAAATTATGAATTGTTGAAAGTCAATGTTTATCTCAACTAGAACATTGTTTGACTTAGAGTAAGTTATGTAGCTAGCCAAGAATGTCCTCTAACAGAAAAGTAGCAGCAACAATTAAAAATATCTAAGCTGTCCTGGCATTTACCTTTCTCACAGTTACTCTTCACTTCAGCAGGTTCTAAATAGAAGATCCCATCTTTCATTCATACTGTCATCAGAAGGATCTGCTGTTTTAGGGGCTCTTTTACAAAGATGCACTAGCATTTTTAGCTCATGGTAAAAATAATCTGGTGATAAACGCTGAGATGCCACCTTAGGGGCCCTTTTACTATGCCGCAAAGGCATGTACGTGCATCCTACGTGCGTCAATTTTGAACTACCACCCGGGTACTGCGTGGCCCAGGCGGTAATTTCATTTTCTACGCGTCCACTACATGCCCTGGAAAATGTCTGGCGCAGCAGTAAGTGGGTAGTAATCAGCATTGTACGCACGCTGATGATTACCGCCTGGGTCAATGGGTGGAGGTAAGGTCTCAGGTCCAAAGTGGACACGCACCAATTTTTATTTTGCCGCACATCCATTTTTGGCTAAAAAAAGAAAAAGGCCTTTTTTGCAGGAGTGCTGAAAAATAGACCTGCACACATCCAATACACACATCTACGCTTGCACAGGCCACTTTTCGGCGCACCTTAGTAAAAGGACCCCTTAAATTCCTATGGGCCTGTCAGCTAAAAATGCTAGCTTATATAGGTGAATATTGATTCTATATGAGTTAAACTGCAATTATAACCTTTACAGGCAACATTAGTAAAAGGCCCCTTTAGGAAGGCAGTTAGCATCACCCATAAGAACATAAGAAAAGCAATGATGAGTCAGACCAAGGTCCATCGAGCCCAGCATCCTGTTTCTGACAGCAGGCATTCTGGGTCACAAGTACATGGCTGATCCCAAACTGTAAATCTGTTTCTCATAGCTTATTTCCAGGGATAAGCAATGGCTATTTCAAGCCTACCTAGTTAATTTATGGACTTTTCCTCCAAGACCTTCCTTGAATTCTACTATGTTGGTTGTCCTGACTTCATCCTCCTTCAATAGATTCCACAGCTTAATTATATGCTACTTAAAAAAAAACAACAACTTTCAATCTGCTGGTCACTAGTTTCAAGGAGCAGCCTCTTGATTTTGTGTTTGAAAGGTTAAACTACCATTCCTTATTTAAGTATTCCAATTAAATTGTGAATTAATAAACTTCTATCATATCACCTTTCAGCTGTCTTCCCACCAAGCTGAAGATCCCTAATCTATTTAAGGCTCCTCCCTTTTTTTCCATTAGGTTTATGGTTAATTGTAATTTAAGGCTGAAAAACATTGTATATTTGATTTGGTTTTATGTTTCATATTTTATTGTAACTTGTGATTGTTTTTGATATTTATTGTATACCATTTTAATACTTGGTACAAAGCAATATATCAAGTTAATAAATCCAATCCAATCCACTGTGTGCTTCCAGCAGCAAAAAATGGCATACCGTGGGGCACGCTGAGGTGTCTCGCAGTAATGTCAGGATGTGTGCACTACCCACATGCTAAAAGTTAGAATTTATTTTTTCATGCTGGGGGCATGTCTTGGGTGCGGAGAGTGGGCGTGTTCTGCATTAATCACTTAGGGCCCTGTTTAATGAGGCACGCTAGTGTTTTTAGCGTGTGCTAAAAGTTAGCACAAGCTAATGCTACAGACACCCATATATTCCTATGGGTGTCTCTAGTATTAGTGTGAGCTAATTTATAGCATGCACTAAAAATGTTAGCGCACCTATAGCACAGCTTAGTAAACAGGGCACATCGCGTAGCTACATAGCTGTGTGCTAATCAGTTATTATGTGATTAGCGTGTGACTCCTTACTGCCTACAAAATGAGTGGTGGTAAGGGCTCACACGCTAATCTGTTTTTAGGGTCACACACTAATGGCAAAATTAGCACACGGCTATTAAAACAAAAAATAAGAAATTCTGGTAAAAATGGCCTTAGCACATAGGAAAGACCCTGCATAAGGGCTCGCAAAGGCCACTTTTTACTGCTGTTTGGTAAAAGGGCCCCCTAGCCTTTCTCCATAAGTGAGGTGTTTTTACACTCACACTTCATTTCATAAGATATCTATGATTCTTCTATCAACATGCTATGACCATAAAGATCCCCCACCCCCCACACATAGGTCAGAAGCTAAAACAACTATTGTTTACTTTCATTTCTTTTAGCGTTAACGTCTCTAGAACCCTTAAGAGCAAATCCTAGCTTGTGTGAAGATCCTTATAATGATAATAAATATTTTCCTTTTAGTGGTTTCATATATAGGTGAATATTGATTCCATGTGAGTTGAATTGATGATTAATATCAAATTGCAATTATAACCGTTACAGTCAACATTAGTTCCTTCCATGGTACCACAGTACAACCTATCATAGCAGGTTAAGCAGCATTTGTTTGGACAGGCCTTTGAACGTTGATGTGTTTCATATGGAACTCAAGGGTCTTAATACAAATACTTACAAATGCAATAATTAATTTTAGAAACAGGCTTGACTGTCTTCAAGTAGAGGTAGGAACAGATGGCACCTTTTTGTCTACAGGTATGATCGGAAAACAATCCCTACAAGGATTCCTCTTAATAAAAATCCAGATGTCCAGTTCTGTTCTGGTTTCCAGTTTGTATTACAATTTACTAGCATAACCTCGTTCCCTTTTTATCTTTTTAATTGCTGTATCAAATATTGTTGAGGTTTCAAATGAATGAATTCAAAGAAGAAAGAGTGCTCTAGAACACTATTGTAGGTAAATTATTATGCTAATGTTATGACTTTATTTATTTAAATTTGTTTTATTCACAGTTGGCATTAGTTCATTGAGTTTAGCCCTCTTAACTCTCCTTGTATGAGTAATTAATTGTAAAGAACCGGAAAAATGTAATTCCAAAAGAATATCAGATTCCAGCTGTATGAGATCTCAGGCAATCAGTCTTTACAATGTTTATACCGTTCTATTTACAGGCAAAACTTTGGTGTCTGGTTATCACCAAGATGTATTCCCTCAGTGACAGCATTTCTTGGATTATATTTAGTGCTAAAATTTCTATGTAGGACAGTATGGGATAATCTCTTAATAGATCACCTATGTGAATGGGAACTTTACCACTGATCTCTAAGCATATTGAACAATGATACAACCAACCACCCCAACACTTTGCTAATTATGCAGGTATAGTGAAAGGGACCATCAGAAACCAGATCAATAGTTTACAAGTCTAAGCTGACAGTGAGAACAATTCTGTACATTTGAATGTAAATGTATAAGGCCTGCAGGTTTAAATGATGATATTGAGTAGAATAGTATTATTTAGCATTGGAGTCGATATTCAAAGCAATTTATCTGGCTATGAAAGATCATTGATTGGTTAAATCGCTAATGAGGAGTTATCTGCGGATATTCAATGGCAAGTAACTGTTTAGTGCCACTGAATATCAACACTACCACTAAACTGAAAGTCCGTTATTTTGTGTGTGGTCTGGGGGTGGAGTTGGCACTTATGCACTTAACTGGCTAAGTCAATCAGAGAAATTGGATCACATAAAAAACAAGACTGGAGGAGTTACATAGTGGTTAAAGCACCACTCTGGACTCCAGAGATGCCTGGTTCAAATCCCACTGCTGCTCTTGTAATCTTGGGTAAGTTACTTAAGAGACTCTTTTGCAAAGGCACATAAGGATCTGCATAAGTCAAATTGGCATTACGGCCTAGCTAGCGCGTGCGTCTGATGGTAATTCCAACTTTCACACAAGCCAAAAACCCACGGTAGAAAATTATTTTCTATTTTGGGGGCATTCCCGGTGGTAATCGGCAGTTGGCGTGTGCTGCATGGTTAGTTACTGTACGGTTAACATGTGAGCCCTTACTGCTAACTCAATGCATGGTGTTAAGGGCTCAGGCCATAAATAGACACATGCTGGTTTTCATTTTGCCACACGTCCATTTACTGGTCCAACCCCTCCCTTTTTCCAGACGCGGTGAAGATATGGTCCAGAGATCGTCCAATAAAACATGTCCGCACTACCGCAGGCCACTTTTTGGCACACCTTTGTAAAAGGGCCCCTCAACCTTTCATTACCTCAGGTATAAACTTAGATTGTGAGCCTTTCAGGGACAGAGAAATGCAGAGAATACCAGGATGTAACTCACTTTGAGCTACTACTGAAAGAGGTGTGAGCAAAATCTAAATAAACAAATCCTATCTTTATTTGGTTTCAATTAGGTGGTTAAATGATGCATAAACTTGGATATTCAATACTGGCATCCAGATATGGTCTGGCATTGAATATCTAGGCATAATGTTAGGAACAGACAAAAAAAATGCTGACTGGCATAGGCTGAATATTTACCCCCTTGTGTCCTTTGGTTTTACCTGTGCCTCTTTGGTATTGGGCATGACACCTGTTCTTAGTAGATTCAAAAGATAGCACTGTTTTTATGAATGTTTGAATGATCAATAAAGTTCATTTGAATTGTTGATGTCAGCTCCTGCCCCAATGTTCTGTTGCTGAACTACCATAGGCTGGAGGCCTATGAGGAGTACAAGGGGTTCTGGGTGGAGGGGTCGTTTATGAATTGTAGGGTGGGGGGGGGGGGGTGAAGTCATGGGGGAGCTATCATTGCCGAGCAAAACCTTGCTCACTTTTGTTTGTCAATGACAGGAAACAAGAGATAAAAAATTGTTGACATTTCCTCTGCTATGGCTAACAACTGCTCCTCAATAATATTAATTATATATAATGGTTGGAGTAGCAGCTGGGGGGTTATGAAAGAGAGAGAGGAGGGGGCATCACTAGCCTTCCTTAGTGGTTAGTACAGCAGGCCTTGATCCTGGGGAACTGGGTTCAATTCCCACTGCAGCTCCTTGTGACTCTGGGCATCTCACTTAACCCTCCATTGCCACAGGTATAAATAAGTACCTGTATATACTACATAAACTGCTTTGAATATACTTGCAAAAACCACAGAAAGGCAATATATCAAGTCCCATTCCCTTTCCTCATCCCCCAAGACAGCATACTCCTTCGTCTCACCCTAACTGTACCTTGTGTCCACTCCCATCTTAACAAGGGCTAATGTTCTGGCCCAGGCCCATTGAACTACCAATGAAGACCAGTATGTAGGTCCCAGAGGTGGGGCTTGGGGAGTGGGAAAGGCACTCAGACCTGAGCGTGAAGTTTTGAACTTCAAGGAATGAAGTTTTAGCCAGGGGATCAGATTGGAGGTGTGTCAAATGGGGATCGGATCGGGGGATATAGGGGAAGATTGTATTTTGGGTGGTATCAGGGGTATCAGGAGAGGGATCAGATGGCAGGATGGGGAATCAGATCAGGGTGGTATTGGGAAGTGAGAATGGATGTTGGAGGAGATTTATTTCTTTGGGAATAGCCCAGCACCACATACATGCAGGATAGTACGGGTACTTACAGGCTATCTGTCACTCAATATAACACAATGCCTTACAGTAAGTATCTGCCCTGTGCAGTAAATGCAGGACAGATGCTGAAAATGTCCCCTGCATTTATTGCACATGCTTTGTATTTACCATGACTAGTTTTTGCAACTAATGCACAGTAAGTGTACGCTGATGATACGTTGAAGCCCTCTACTCAGTGTGAGGCGGTGGCTAAGAAAGCAAATAGAATGTTAGGTATTACTAGAAAAGGAATGGAAAACAAAAATGAGGATTTTATAATGTTTTTATATCGCTCCATGGTGCAACCTCACCTCGAAAACTGTGTGCGATTCTGGTCACTGCATCTCAAGAAAGATATAGTGGAATTAGAAAAGGTACAAAGGTGACAAAAATGATATAGGGGATAGGATGACTTCTCTATGAGGAAAGGCTAAAACAGCTAGGATTCTTCAGCTTGGAGAAAAATGGCTGAGGTCTATAAAATATTGAGTGAAATGAAATGGGTAGACGTGAATCACTTGTTTACTCTTTCCAAAAATACTAGGACTAGGGGGCGCACAATAAAGCTAGAAAGTAGTAAATTTAAAACAAATCAGAGAAAATATTTCTTCACTCAGCGTGTAATTAAACCCTGGAATTTGTTGCCAGAGAATGTGGAAAAATCAGGTAGCTTAGCAGGGTTTAAAAAAGGTTTGGATAACTTCCTAAAAGAAAAGTCCATAAACCATTGTTAAGATGGACTTGGGGAAAATCTACTGCTTATTTGTAGGATACTATAGCAAAGTAGCTGCGATCAGACACATTTAGCTAAACGGTGTCAGATCCCCCCAGAAGAAGCATGGCGAAACAGGCACCTGTCGGGGCTTCTATACACGCCAGTTTGAACCATTGAGCATACAGGCTTTTCAAAGCTAAGTGTCTTTGGAATATTTATATATATAGATCTATTTATATGATGTTTGTGAGAGCACAGGTTATTATTATAGTCAATTGCAACAATAGGGTGGAGGTGGTTCATAGTCAATGATTAAAAACAAATGCACGAGCTTAGATTCACCATGGGAGTGATATGAGGATTTGTGCTAAGTGATATGAGACTCCACCTCGTTGCAATTTACAAGTGTTCACAGTGACTTTCTGCCATCCATACATATTTCTAGGATAAGCAGCATAAAATGTACTGCTTTGGGATCTTGACAGGTACTTGTAATCTGGATTGGTCACTATTGGAAACAGGATGCTGGACTTGATGGACCTTCGCTCTGTTCCATTATGGAAACACTTATGTTCTTAAGGATATCAACATATAACAATTGCACTTAGTATTTTGTTATAGAAATCTTAAACTTTATCTATTTTTTAGCCTCCATGTATTTTTAAAGAAACAAAACAGATTCCAATTAACTTCACTGAAAATAACATCTCCAGGTAGCTAATACACCCTCTGTCCCAGGCAATGAAATCACCTTGAAGCAGCATTTTATTCAGCATACATGAATTTGCTTTCCAGATTTTGAACTGACTAGGAAAATGTCATTTTTAGTATTAGTAATCACTACAGCTATTGACTCTATACTATATAATTTCCTGAAAACGTCTGAGACCTGAACTATTTTCCTACCATCTCTGATGATACAGGTTTCTGAATTTGTTGGACTGTTTGCTCTGAGATTTGCCGGGAACAGTCCTTCACGACTGTCTACATCTGGGGGGAAAATGATAACAGCCTTTAAATAAGATGTGTTCTGGTTCCGTGTTTGTATGAAAAATGAAAGTTCCTTCCAACTCCAGTAAAAATGATGTCTGGAAAGGCCTAGCTGCTTGCTTCTTCGTTCTGAAAGCAATCCATTACTTTCCAAGCCCTTTGGGATCATTTCATCATGACAGCTGACTTCTACAAACAAGCCTGCCTGCCACTCTCTACTACCCTCACACAAGACCCAGCATATCAGGTGTTGAATAAACAAAGCCTGACTGAAGATCAATGAGGACTCTTCTGGTAAAACTCAAATCTGTACAGCTCTGACTTCTGCAAAGCTTTATTTAAACCCCCTTCCCCCATCCCCACCCAAAAAAAACAGAAGCATAAATACATCTACCAGTTCTAGGAACAGAGCCACAAAGAAAGCCTTTTTTAGAAACAGAAAACATTAAGAAGGGAATAGATACTCTTACCTCTGTACAAATGACCGTGCTATTTTTGTGAAACAATTTCAAGGTTCTCACTGTTAAACAGGGCAGAATAGCCTGTATATGTGCTGCTGAATATCTCTACTAGCTAACTAGGGCCCCTTTTACCAAGCTGTGTCAAAAGAGGACCTGCACTGGTGTCAGGATGTGTTTTTGACCATTCCTGGGGGGGGGGGGGGGGGGGGAGCCTTTACCACCACCGTTTGAGGTGGCGGTAAGGGCTCCCGTGCTAACCCTGCAGCAACCGGGCAGTGTGTGGCACTGCCTAATTATCGTTGGGTACGCAATATATTTTTGTAGCGCCGGACATAAGCGCTGACTTCGTGGGTGCTCGAGCACCCACAATATTTCACCCACCGAAAGTTCATTCACCCACTGGTTCATTCTCTCCCTCCCTCCTCCCTTCGAGTTCCAGGCCCCCTCCCTCCGAATTTTAAAAGTCATCTATTTTACCTCGTCCGGGTTAGGGCGGAAGCAGCGGTAAAAAGAATGCAGGCTCGGTTCGGTGCTTAGTTGTTTTCCCTTCTCTCTCTCTCAGCTCTGGTCCCGCCCTCATTTCCTGTTTCGGAGGGAGGGGGCCTGGAACTTGAAGGGAAGGAGGGACCCTGGAACTGGGAGGGGGACCCTGAAACTCGGAGGGAGGGAGGACCCTGGAACTCAGAGGGAGGGAGGGGGGCCTGGACCTGGGAGGGGGGGACCCTGGAACTCGGAGGGAGGGGGCCTGGACCTGGAAGGGACTGGAACTGGGAGGGAGGCCTGGAACTTGGATGGAGGTGGAGGGGGGAGAGGGATGGGGAAGGGGATGAGGGGGAGGGGGAGGGGGAATGCACTACCTGTAAAAAAAAAAATTCAAAAGTTGGCTCCTATGGCGCCGGATATGACAGCACACTAGGGGTGGGAACTACTGCCAGGCTGCTGCGTTAGCCCGATGGTACTTCCTCTTTTAGCGAGCAGTAAGTCCACATTGGGGGCACAGAAAGGCCACAACAGAAACTGGCTCCAAGCTGTCTATCTGCTGAGTGCTAGGGGCCTGGAACACACTGCTATTGTAGAATGCAGGCAACCTCTTCCTATTGGCTGTCAGGGTTGCATAGGCTAGGCTAGAACGTTAACACTACCACTGAATGAACTGTGCACAGCAAGAAAAATTCGGACAGCACATACTGATGCTGCATCCCAGTAGTCCTCGTTTACCTTGAAGTCTTGCAAGACTGTAAGAACTGAACCAGTGGCTGGCTGGTTATTGGTCTCTAGTGAGAGACAGACCTTTTTCAGTGGGTCCTGGAGCTGAGACACACCGAAGCAGGCCACAAAAGGATACTTTGTGAGCTTAAGAAATTGCTATTGTGTTTATTTTCTCCTTACCTATGAAGAGAACAGGGTTTTCCCCAACCCCTCACACATTAATAAATTTATTCATCTATAACTCGCTGTGTGGCCCATTTATCAGGGTTTCAGGCTCACCCTGATCCACGTTCTCACAGGTCCTTTTACTGAGTAAGAAATGACCTTAGTGCACCCTTAAGTAGAGCTTAGACCATTTTAACTGCAGCTGTGAAAAAAGGGCTATTTTCCATTTTTTCTATGTATGCCTATCCAGTTAATGTCACCTCCAACAGCATAAATCTGAAAGCACCTAACATGGAATGACACAATCCATTGTACAGTGGCTGCTATCATGCTTAGGAATCAGATCATCGAATGTTATATTCTAGATAACAAGCAAGACGGGAGGGAGCTAATGCCATAATGTACCACATACAGTATGTGTTATTCAAAACCAGATGGGTTTTTAATCATTACCAATGTACTACCCTGTGCATTTGAGTGCATTATCTTGTAGAGAGTAAAAACACATTAGGGAACGGCTTGAAAAGTTAATAATGTGTTGCTATTCCAGCAAATTACATTAGATATTGTTTATAGCTATTTGACTTATGAGAGTAAATATACTACATGTAAAGCAGGATCTTACTTTTGCTACTTTATTGGAAATGATTTGTTTTATCACAGATCATTTCGGAATGTGTTTTCTTTTTGGTAAAAAAAAAAAAAGTATAAACATTCCGTTTTTATTTTGCAAGTGAAGGTCAAATAGAAACACATGAAAGGAGATGGAATATATTTGAATACCAAATATTACATGGGTGAAACAACAATTCTGGATGATTTTAATGATATACACAGCTACTCTTTAATATTAAATGCAACTGCTGCTTTTGTTACAGAGGCTGGACAGCAGTGAGCAAGCTAACAGCTTTAGAAATTCATTTTACTTCCTAGGTCAGTTTCAACCAGTATTTCTATGTGAAATGTAGAGGCAGACGCAAATGCAAAACAGACCTATTATTTTTATTTTAAAATATTTTTTTTTCCAAAAGGCTGATGTTCTAATAATCAGATTTGTAAATTAGGGCAAAAGCTAGATAGTGTGCTCTAGTTTGCTACAGACATTGTGAAATAAATGATTAACTATTCAGGGATCCCTTTTGCCTCTTTGCTCTTCCCTCCCCACCCCAAGACAAGAAGCCCCTGACCAGGCTCCCACCCCTTACTCTCTCTAGGATCTCCAGGCCTACCTTTTCTATCCCTAGTGTTCTAGGGGGTCATGAGTGATGCCTACTCACTCCTTACCATCATAGCTTCAGCCTCAAAATGGACACTGCTGCTAGAGGTCTTGGCAGCCATTTTGAGACTGGATCCTCAGTAGGCAGCAGCGAGTGTGCATTGCTCCTGCCCTTATGATCCCATAGACAAATTCAGAGATAGGCCGGGGTGGGGTTACAGGGGGTTGGGGGGGGTGGGGAGGGGAGGGGAGGGGAGGGAGGCCTGATCACAGGATTGTTGTCTTTGGGGGGAGGGAGGGGAAACTTGAATGGGGTGAAGACACCTAGAGGGGGATAATCGAACTGGGATGCCCATCTCTAAGGGCACCCATCTCTAAGAACAGCCCTGTAAAGGGACGGAGCAACCCGTATTATTGAAACAAGATGGACGTCCATCTTTTGTTTGAATAATACGGTCGGGAACGCCCAAATCATTAAATTTAGGTTGACCTTAGAGATGGTCATCTCCGGATTTCGGGCAATAATGGAAAGCGAGGATGCCCACCTCAGGGGAAGCAACGGCAGTTGAGGACGTCCAAAATGTGGATGTTTCTGTGAAAAGGACATCCATGCCTTTGCTATGCCTCCAATACCCTCTTTATTTATTTGGATCACAAGTAGCAGCAGTGGGATTTGAACTGGCACCTCTAGATTTGAAAACCAGTGCTCTAACCACTAGACCACTTTGCAACTCCTCCACCATACTCCACTCCCTTGAAATTTGGCCATCCCTGTGGGGGGGGGGGGCAGTTGAGGACGTCCAAAATGTTTGAAAGAAGGACACCCATGCCTTCGTTATTCCTCCGCTGACACACACATATCTCCCCACCCCCCAGGACCCTGCATACTGCCCCCCCCCACAGGGATGGCCAAATTTTAAGGGAGTGGAGTGGCAGAGTAGCCTAGTGGTTAGAGCACTGGTCTTGTAATCCAGAGGTGGCAGGTTCAAATCCCACTGCTGCTACTTGTGATCCAAGATCCAAATTAAAAAAAAAGAGGGTGTCAAAGACATAGTAAAGGCATGGATGTCCTTTTCACAGAAACATAGTAACATAGTAGATGATGGCAGAAAAAGACCTGCACGGTCCCTCCAGTCTGCCCAACAAGATAACTCGTATTTGCTGCTTTTTGTGTATACCCTACTTTGATTTGTATCTGTGCTCTTCAGGGCACAGACCGAATAAGTCTGCCCAGCACTATCCCCGCCTCCCAACCACCAGCCCCTCCTCCCAACCACCGGCTCTGGCACAGACCATATAAGTCTGCCCAGCACTATCCTCACCTCCCAACCACCAGTCCCGCTTCCCACCACCGTCTCTGGCACAGACCGTATAAGTCTGCCCAGCACTATCCCCGCCTCCCAACCACCAGCCCCGCCTCCTGATCTTGACTAACCTCCTGAGGATCCATTCCTTCGGCACAGGATTCCTTTATGCTTATCCCACGCATGTTTGAATTCCGTTACCTTTTTCATTTCCACCACCTCCCGCGGGAGGGCATTCCAAGCATCCACTACTCTCTCCGTGAAAAAATACTTCCTGACATTTTTCTTGAGTCTGCCCCCTTCAATCTCATTTCATGTCCTCTCGTTCTACCATCTTCCCATCTCCGGAAAAGGTTCGTTTGCGGATTAATACCTTTCAAATATTTGAACGTCTGTATCATATCACCCCTGTTTCTCCTTTCCTCCAGAGTATACATGTTTAGTTCAGCAAGTCTCTCCTCATACGTCTTGTAATGCAAATCCCATACCATTCTCGTAGCTTTTCTTTGCAACGCTTCAATTCTTTTTACATTCTTAACAAGATACGGCCTCCAAAACTGAACACAATACTCCAGGTGGGGCCTCACCAACGACTTATACAGGAGCATCAACACCCCCTTTCTTCTGCTGGTCATACCTCTCTCTATACAGCCTAACAACCTTCTAGCTATGGCCACCGCCTTGTCACACTGTTTTGTCGCCTTCAAATCCTCAGATACTATCACCCCAAGATCCCTCTCTCCGCCCGTACCTATCAGACTCTCCCCGCCTAACATATACGTCTCCCATGGATTTCTATTCCCTAAGTGCATCACTTTGCATTTCTTCGCATTGAATTTTAATTGCCAAACCTTAGACCATTCTTTTAGCTTCCGCAGATCCTTTTTCATGTTTTCCACTCCCTCCCGGGTGTCCACTCTGTTACAGATCTTAGTATCATCCGCAAATAGGCAAACTTTACCTTCTAACCCTTCGGCAATGTCACTCACCCCAGCACCGATCCCTGAGGCACTCCACTACTCACCGTTCCCTTCTCTGAGCGAATTCCATTCACCACCACCCTCTGGCGTCTGTCCGTCAACCAGTTCCTAATCCAGTTCACCACTTCAGGTCCTATTTTCAGCCCCTCCAGTTTATTTAAGAGCCTCCTGTGGGGAACCGTGTCAAACGCTTTGCTGAAATCTAAGTAGATTACATCCATAGCTCATCCCTGATTCAATTCTCCTGTCACCCAAAGAACTCAATGAGATTCGTTTGGCACGATTTCCCTTTCATAAAACCATGTTGTCTCAGATCTTGCAACTTATTGGTTTCCAGGAAATTCACTATCCTTTCCTTCAGCATCGCTTCCATTACTTTTCCAATAACCGAAGTGAGGCTTACCGGCCTGTAGTTTCCAGCTTCTTCCCTATCACCACTTTTGTGAAGAGGGACCACCTCTGCCGTTCTCCAATCCCTCTTTCCCGTCTGCAAGGATATATTAAACAAATCTTTAAGAGGACCCGCCAAAACCTCTCTGAGCTCCCTCAATATCCTGGGGTGGATCCCGTCCAGTCCCATGGCTTTGCCCACCTTTAGCTTTTCAAGTTGTTGATACACCTTTTGGACATCCTCAACTGCCAGGCATAGCAAAGGACATACTCTAAAAAAAAAAAAGACAAAAGTTTTTGAAGTTGTTTTTTTAGGGGTGGGAGGTGGTTAGTGACCACTGGGGAAGTCAGGGGAGGTCATCCCCGATTCCCTCCGGTGGTCATCTGGTCATTTCGGGCACCTTTTTGATGCTTGGTTGTAAAGAAAAATGGACCAAGTAAGGTCGGCCAAATGCTCGTCAGAGACGCCCTTTTTTTTCCATTATCAGCCGAGGACGCCCATCTGTTAACCATGCCCCATCCCGCCTTTGGTATACTGCTGACATGCCCCCTTGAACTTTGGTAATTCCCACGACAGAAAGCAGTTGAGGATGCCCAAAATCGGCTTTTGATTATACCGATTTGGGTGACCTTAGGAGAAGGACGCCCATCTCCCGATTTGTGTCAGAAGATGGGCGCCCTTCTCCTTCGAAAATAAGCAGGCTAGTTCACATTATGTGAGTCCAGACTATTATTTAGCCAGGGCCTGCATATGTGTCTTATGCCAGTCGTGGATGAATATTGGCTGGGACATGCATAAGATCTGGTGGCTATGACCCTGGATATTGAATGCTGGTGCCAGGATGTGGCTCAGCATTGAATATCCAAGCATAATTCTGCCCACAGGAAAATCCCACATTTTCCTACCTATTTGCAGGCTCAATGTGGCTTACATTATGTCGCAATGGTGATCACCATTAACGGAATGATAAATACAAAGAGATGTTACAATCAAAGTATATTAAAATATCATGTAAATTAGATGTAAAAATAAAATATCAAGTGAATTAGAAGAAATAGATAAATGATTCATAACAGGTGTATAAGAATAGAACAAGATAATGAGCACTAATTGACAATAATAAGAATGTATGCGCACAAATCGCTAAGCATATTCTGTAACGTACACAGGTAAAAAAGGGACACGGTTATAAGCAAGGAAATGGGTGTTTCTTGGTTGTTCCAAAATTTATGTCCGTAGTTATAGAATATTTATTTATTTATTATTTGTTGCATTTGTATCCCACATTATCCCACCTCTTTGCAGGCTCAATGTGGCTTACAATACATCATGAATAGTGGTAATACAAGAGGAATTATACATTTAGTAATAGCAGAAGTGTTTTGGTACATGATAGTGAAATTACATGGTAATAATATAACAAGCAAACATAATAAGAGATATATAAGAGAAATATAAGAATTAAGGGGAGTGTGCATTTAGTGATAACAAAAGATTTTTGGGTCATATGAAACTGAGAAGAAAGATGATAGTAATATGATGCTGAGAAAAAAGATGGTAGTAGTTTGACAACCAAATAAGGTTTGGGCATTTCTGGATATGTGTATAGCATTCATGTTTGTTGATCATTTTTGTATGTCTTGTTGAAGAGGTGGGTCTTCAGTAGACTTCGGATGTTAACTTGTTCATAGGTCATTTTTAGGTTTCGCGGTAGCGCATTCCAGAATTGTGTGCTCAGGTAGGAAAATGTTGATGCATGCATTAGTTTGTTTTTAAGACCTTTACAATTTGGGAAGTGAAGATCAAGGAATGTACGGGATGACTTTTTAGCATTCCTGGGTGGTAAGTCTATCAGATCTGACATGTAGGCTGGTGCTTCTCCGTGAATGATTTTGTGAACTAAGGTGCAAATTTTGAACGTGATGCGTTCTTTGAGTGATAGCCAGTGCAATTTTTCTCGTAAAGGTTTGGCGTTTTTGTATTTTGTTTTACCAAATATGAGTCTAGCTGCCGTGTTCTGGGCTGTCTGACGTTTCTTGATTATTTGTTCTTTGCAGCCAGCGTAGAGTGCATTGCAGTAGTCTAGATGACTGAGTACCATTGATTGTACTAGGTTGCGGAAGACAGATCTTGGGAAAAAAGGTCTTATTCTTTTTAGTTTCCACATTGAGTAGAACATCTTCTTGGTTATGTTTTTCACGTGATTCTCAAATGTTAGGTGTCGGTCAATGGTAACTCCAAGAATTTTTAGGGTGTCCGAAATTGGAAGATTCAATTTTGGTGTTTCAATGGTGGTGAATTTGCTCATGTTATATTGTGAGGTGAGTATTAGGCATTGGGTTTTTTCTGCATTGAGTTTCAGCTTGAATGTGTCTGCCCATGTGTGCATGATGTTTAGGTTTTGGTTGACTCAACGATTTATATCTCGTGGATACCCAAAAAAGATAATTAGAAAAGCGTATTTACGTGCTAAATATGCGAATAGAGCTCTACTGTTACAGTACAAACGTTCTATCATTAATGATAAATTAGTCTGTGTACTACCTTATTCTTATGCCTCAGGAGCGTTGACTGAAGCTATACACAGACATTGGCATGTCTTACAGTTAAATAACAGTTTTATGGAACATCCGATTACAGCTCTGCAAAGGGGGAAGAACGTGGGTGAGCTTGTTAAATATCAATTTAATAGGAGGAATATACCTAATGATGTTGAACATAGCTTTTGCGGTACATGTCAATGGTGTTCTTTATCCATAGTAGGTAACAGTTGGATAGCTCCTATTAATAACCGTAAGATCAAAGCGCAATACAAAACTGATTGCAACACGAGAAATTCAATATACATCATACTGTGTCCTTGTGATAAAATTTATGTGGGGAGAAGCAGCAGACATATAAGAATTAGATTGAATGAGCACAAATCAAAGATTAACACACAATCAGCTGAAGCTCCCATTGTCCAACATTGGTTGGAAAAACAACATACCTATATGGATTTGCGATGGAGAATCATCGATGCAGTTATCCCTAATGAATTAGGAGGTAACACTGAATCCATTTTAAATTATAAAGAACAGAATTGGATATTTAAATTAAAATCCATTGAGCCTTATGGATTAAATAGGGAAATTGAATGACAAACATTACTATGAATGTAACATCTTTGAAAGCAATTGTGATTGGTTGGCTGAGTCACCTGATAGTCTTTAAATAGTAAAAAAACGCCGTGGCCATATTGGAGGCTGGCAATCAAGGAGAAAATACTCAGATATGAGACAGTAAGGTAATAGACCTGATGTTGAATGGTTAAGATGCATTTACTAAACCTTATATCAATAAGGTAATCATCAAGATAACATTGTTATTTCTCTAGGGGCACAGCCTTGACAAAGCCTAGTTGGCGAAACACATGTCGGTGTGGAGCCCTAGATTATATGATGAGTGGCAGAAGTCTTAAAGACTTTAAGCTTCAGTTGATATAAAGCTAAGTACAACGGAATTTTCCTTTTTATTTTATGATGATTGAGAAAAATTGGATATAAAAAGTTAAAAGACATAATAAAAAAGAAAAAAAGATAAATATATTGACCAATGACGAGAGGCATATAAGTTTGATCACTAGATGTTTGATAACATCAAAGTGAAAGCTCAACATCAACAATACCTCTGAGGTCTGCTACGATAAGAATGATTATGCATGAGAACTAGTATACAGTATTGTGAGTTAGAGACTGATTGTAGAATCGTTAGATTGCTGTATATACAAATACCAATAGTGGGCATTTTTTTGATATCATTTATGAGATATTATGGCTCAATCAACAGAAGAATTTATAGGTTTTGGTTGATGTCATTGGAAATTTCCTTTACATAGTAACATAGTAGATGACGGCAGAAAAAGACCTGCACGGTCCATCCAGTCTGCCCAACAAGATAACTCATATGTGCTACTTTTTGTGTATACCCTACTTTGATTTGTACCTGTGTTCTTCAGGGCACAGACTGTACAAGTCTGCCCAGCACTATGGAATATGGCCCAGTGTGCCTAAATGGGAGTGGAGGAGTAGCCTAGTGGCCAGCACAGCAGACTCTGACTCTGGGGAACTGGGTTCAATTCCCACTGCAGCTTCCTGTGACTCTGGGCAAGTCACCTAACTCTCCATTGTCCTAGGTACAAAATAAGTACCTGTATATAATATGTAAACCACCTTGAATGTAGTTGGAAAAATCACAGAAAGGCAGTATATATGTCTCATTCCCTTTCCCCTAAATCTACACACCAGGATTTACACCATAGTTTTAGGTGCAGAAATATCAACTAAGTGTATTCTATAATCTGTGCCTAAATCTAGGGTTGCCTATAGAATACACTTAGGCAGAAATGTTTTTCACGTGGATTTTTTAGGTGTCGGATTTATAATCTCCCCATTGTGCTGGGCAGTCAGAGCTAATATTCAACAGCACTGCTGGGCTACACTGCTACTAAATATTAGCAACTGATAAGGTCAGAATGGTATAAGCAGGCAGGAGCCTCTCTTGCCTACTTATACCCACTGTACACCACCTTGAGTGAATCTCTTCATAGAGGCAATTAATACATACTAATACTGAAAAACACTAGTTAACGCCAAGCTTATACAGAGCTAAGACTTCTTTAATTATTTAAAGGAGAAAGATCCCTCAGAAACCAGTCAGATAAAAATCCTAGGTTGTCACCGGCATCAACTTAAGCCGTTATTCTGTTTCTATCATTGGGTAAAAACTCTGTGTTTTATATAATTTTTTGTGCCATCGTTTAATATGCATTGAAAAAATCTTTTTTACACACAAAATAAGGTGATCAAAAGCGTCAAAGTAATGAAACAACAGCCCTTAACATTCAGCGGGGCCACCATTTCACCCGTTTTGGGCTTCCTCAGGAACTTGTGCTGGATGTCATCACCATAAATATATTTTCAGTTCAATAAACTTCCTTACAAAATGGCACAATTAATACATCCTAATAAATAAATATCACGCTGAGTATCAACCCTCTATTTCATTACAGATTAGTAAATTGGCCTCAATATTTTGCCATCTTTTACTTGCACTTGTCAGCATGTCCAGTGTTGAAGTTAGTGAAACTGTGCTCAAAAAGAGAGCAGAAGCCAGACAGAAAAGTAGAAAAGAAGAATTAGGATCAACATAATGTGAAAAATGTCCAGACAACAAAGGTAGAAAAAAGTGTTTTATTCTGTATGTATTAACTATGTTAGTTTAGGAAACATACATCATGGATGTCTTTGTATTTATGTTCAGTATAAGAGGAAATGCATTGCTGTTTTTATTTCTCCCATATTGTGCTACATGCCTAGTTTGACTTCTTGGGGTTCCCAGTTCAATTTTGGTCCTTATATCTCTATTTCTAATTTGTGATCCCGCTCTGTACTTGGTGAGGGTCTGTCTGTGTTTTGCGTGTGATTGAGGTATGGTGTTCTAAGGGCATGTAGCTTCTGTGAAGAGAACTGTATCTGTTCCACATGATCTGTTCTTTTTTTTACCAGTAGGAGGAGGTGTATTGATATTTTTGGACCCTGTGTAATATTTGTAGTGCTGTATTTTAATTGTAGGGTTCTTGCTATTTGAATCATAGGAATTAGTGCTACTTTTGTATGACATATTTGTATTTATATGTTAGGATTTTTTAAGGTTTTGCATTTTTTCACAATTTGCTTAGTGTAACTTGGGGTTAAAGAATTTAACATTTTTTAATACTTACCTGGGGGCTTTCCGAGGGTCTGCAGGAAGCAGCATGGGGTTTTTTTCTGACTCCCGGGGATGATTGGGCTTGTCCCCGGGAGTGAAGAGGTGGTACAGCGCCAATTCTGGGTGCTCGGGAGAGGAGCGCTGAGGAGAGTAGCGCTATTGGGGCCAGCAGCGTTACTAGTGCCGATTTTAGGCCCGTTAGGAAGGGGAGAAGTTGTTGGGGGTAGGAGGAACGCGCGGGTTTCTGGGCCGTCGGGAGTGAGCCGGAGCAGCTGGGAGGCAGCGCGGTGTTCTGCGGCGTGATGGGTGTCCCTGCGGTGTGATGGGTGTCCTTACAGCTGTTTTACGGGTCTGACTCTGGCTGGCGATCTTCTGGGGCTGCACAGGAAGGAGATAGGAGCGCAGCGGCAGCGTTTCCGTTGTTGTGGGGCAGGATTTGGGCCAGGGGGAGAAGGAGTGCAGCGACGCAAGGCTGTGGTGGAGCAGCTGATGGTGGCATTGTGCCGGTTCTGGGGCAGAGGAGGTGAGCGACGGGACGGAAAGGTCATGGGGGTGTGTCGGGAGTGCGCGCATGCACCCGAACAGTTTTTGGGCGGGAGCTCCAGCGAGGCCTACAAGCCGGGGCCTCGATTTTTGAGCCGGAGCTCCAGGGAAACGGCCATTTTCGGGGGGATTTCTCAAGTGGCTCCATTTTCGCCCCAGGACGTGTGGGACCGTAACTGAGGGCAGGCGTCGTGAGTACAGAAAATCTACATTAAGGTAAGGGGTCTTTTGACCCGAAAATTAATTTAATTTAATTTTAAAATGTGAAAATTGGGGGTTTTATTTTTTAAAATCAGGGGTTCGTCAGAGTTGAATTATTTTTGCATATTTGGGATCGGGGTATTTTTGTTTTGTGGTGGGTTGGATTTTAAATTTGAATATTTTTAGGGGTCTTTTGGGGGGTTCATTTTAGAGGGGTTTTGATAGGGTTAAATTAATTTATTCGATGGGTTAGGTTAAGGAAAAGTTAATTTAATTTTTTGATTGGTTTTTACGAAATTTGGGATTTTTGAGAGGGGTTTAGGAGTGATAATTTCGGGCGGACTGTAAAAATTGGTATTTTTAAATTTTAAAAGCATGATTTAATAGGGGACGGGAAGTTTAATTAGTTTGGAAATTTTGGGGTGATTCGGAAAAGGTTTTATTGGGTTTTTATTTAATTTTATTATTTTTCCATTATTTCCTATGGGTTTAAAATGGGGATTTTGCACTGCTGGCCAGAATTCCGCTGGTCAGGCAGTGTAGAAAATGGTCAGGGATTGGCCGCGGGGGCCTTGGAACGCAAGTCGAGGCTGAGTAACCAAGGCAACCGGGGAGTGGGCAGTTGGCAGAGCGAGATTAATGGTCAGAGAGAGTGGATGTGCTGAGGAAGTGTTGGCAGAGTGAGAAGTGTTTAAAGGGTAAAAGTTAGAATATAGAGAGTGGTTTGGAGGTGATTGAGAGTGTATGAGTATAAAGTGGTGAGAAAGGTGAGATTTGGAGAAAAAGTTTTAAATTTTACTAGGTTTGGGAGAATTGATTCAAGGGAGTGAGAAAGGGGGATTTTAGTTGAGGGGTTTTTAGTGCATTAATATTAGGCACTGTATGGGTATTTGGGTAAGTGTTTTGGATTTAATTTAAGGGTTAAAACGAGGGAAGTAGTGCCATAGTTTTGGGAATAGTGGGTTGAAAAGGGAAGTTGAGTAGAGCAATATTAGGCTGTTTGAGAGAGACTGTGGGACGCGGACTGTCAATCTCACTTTCCATAGTTTAGGGAAGCAAAACTACAACATAGGCTTGGAAGAGAGGGAGCGTCTGGTTAATTTTATTTAAAAAAAATAGTTGGCCACAGTTCTTGGAAATCTAATCCCAATAGTATTCCTGTTCAAAGTAGGGAGAGAGGGTTTTGCTTCATTTTAATTTGATTAAGAGAAAGGTTTAGGAAGAAGAAATACCCCGGATGTCGGAAGAATCCTGATGACAGCAAGGGCCCCCACGCAAGAGAGTCAACACAGAAACAAGTGAAAGTCTTCTTCAGCTAAGTGACTGGGTTTAAACAAAACAGACTTTTAAGGAAAAGGAAAAATGTAACACAGACACTGAGTAGATACTTACCTTATCTCCTCAGGGTGGCTGGACTGATAGATCCTGAAAAACATAATTATAGCAAAAGAATCAAATTCTTTAAATAGTAAGCACTAAAGTATAGTAATTAAAAAAAACATTTTGAATGTACTTTAAAATTAATACTTATCTGATGTTTTTGTTGGTACTGCTTGGGACAGTCCTAAAGAATAGTATATAAAAAAAAAAGGTTATAATCGCTGTTATATTTAAGGTTACAGAGTCAAGAGTTATTTATTTGCTGGGAAAAAAAACATTTATTAATTTGTTTACTTATATAGTAATCACTTTAAAATTAAAATAGTTACACTGTTAAAAAATATATAAAAAGTCCTGTTTGGTCTCTTATTTAATTTAGGAAAGTATCTTAACTTAGTTTATTTTTCCTCTCCCGTCCTTAGAGGATGGGAGACGAGGTTAGTGAAACTGCATCATCCCCTGAGTTTGGAAGTGTAACTCAAGTTTAGCCTCGACTATTGACATCTGATTTTGCGTTGCACTTACTATACAACTGAACTCAAGGGGGCGGTGACATTAGTAATGGAGGATTTTATTTTGCTATGGCTCAGAAAACATGAGAATAAGAATATTTTTGAATGGTGCCTTCCATGTTTTTGAATAAATGCTTGTTATCTTTGAAGTGTTTTGTTGTCCTTTTGCCAACTTGTGTTTACAATAAAAATATTCAACTAGAAAGGTAACACAATGATTAGAAATGTAATTATTGAACTTTAAACACAATCTTAATACTCGTTTGTTAAATGATAACGTATTTAACCTTTAAAAAAATGATGGTGTGTGCCCCTTGTCAGCGTGCTGCGAGCTGAAAAAGGTTGAAAATCACTGTGCTAGACAGTTGCTTATTTTGCAGGGAATAGTTGCTTAGTGTTTGCAGAATACTCAGTTGTTTGATAAGAAGAGGCAGTTTTACCAGCCACTTAGGACAGGGTTATGGACAGGCTTATTAAATCCTGGGCATGCCCATATTCCTGCATGACAGTGGGATCCTGATACTCTTCACATAGTTAAAACTACATTCATGCAAAACCAGGACTGGATCACACTTAAGTGACATGGATTCATTTAGTAACACTAGGTATAGGTTGGGGATAGGAAATGTAAATTACAAAAAAAAATGAAGTAGATGCTGTTTTGTAATTTTAAAAGCACGTAAAATGTTGGCTGCATTTCAGAGCAGCACTGTTGGACTGAAGAGAATACTAAAATGTCTGTTGCTGGATAAATGAAGAGTGAAAAACTTATTAAACAATTTTACCATATAACCAGAAATATGAAAATGCAGAGTAGGCATATACCATATTAATATAAAGACCCTTTTACTTAAGCACATTATATAATAGCAAACCTAAGTGGCAGGGGCACTGGGTAGGCACATATTTCATGAAGGGAAGTAGGTATCTACTTTCCTTTGTAGCAGGGCCGTAGCCAGATGGCCGATGTTGGGTTGGTCTAAGCCTAAGGTGGGTGGGCATGGAATTTGTCCCCCCCCCCCGGCTCCCTCCACTCTACTCTCTGCTTCTACCCCCCCTGCTAACCCAAAATATTAAATACCATCACTCGCTCTTCAGGTGCTCTGAAGAAACTCCAAAGGGGCATTATTTTTAGAGCACTCAGCCGTGGCCGCATTCTGTGGTATGGCTCTAGTTTTAAAGATGGAGTCTGTCATTGATGACATCATCAGAAAGTCCAATGTTAGTCCACATAGTGCCTACTGTCAACGTTAAGAACCCAGCAGCACAGAGACCACATTAAAAAAGGTAGCTGCTCCGGAAAGCTTCTGTGGTAGGGCTCTAATTTAAAGATGGTATCTGCCAAAGATGATATCACCAGAGTTCTTGATAGTACTACATGCAGTACTACATGTTTTCAATGGCAAGACACTAGCAACATAGATGTAAATTCTAATAGCTCAATCAAATATGCTGGACCAAAATCGTTAATAAGCCCTACAGATGAACGTTCATAATTTAAATATGATTCTGGCTTCTATAGGCAGCAGTCAACAGGGGAGACACTCTGTCATATGTTTTTGCCCTACAGATCATACTCCCTCTGGGAGATCCTGAAGCTTCTGTTATGGGAGGAACCTGAGCTCCAAGGGAAAAATGCATTCTCCCCTTACATTTGACCATTTGAGAGAAAAAAACAAAAACAAAGGAGCATTATGACTAGTGTCTCTTCACAGCTGCCATCTTGGATCTTCTGCCTTAGACAACTGATCTTATTTTCTGCTGTTTATTTTAAGGAGTTGGGGGAAGGAATTTGCATTATAGACATTGATTAAAAGAGTGTTTTTGAAGTTAGAAAATTTGATATTTTAACCATGATTGGGGTTTTTTTTAATTGAAAAATCATTCTCATTGACAAATAAAAAAATAATGTGCAGAGTTTTAATGCAACTCATAGCCTGAATTTTCAGATCATACCTCTTGCATAGATCACTCCTGCTAACCCAGCAATATCCCAGGGCCCACCTACTTTGGACTCAGGCCCACCCAAAATTGTGACACTCTTGCTCTAGCTGGTGGGGATTTTCTCTCCTTGGGCAGCCAGCGCTCTTCCAAATGTCAGCCAGCAGTACTTGCCTTGAGTTGATGCCAAAACTGCCCCTTCTGCACATTCTCAGTTTTTGTACATGCAAAAGCAATGAGCATGCACAGCCTGCTGGCAACAGCATCATTTTGAGGCAAGTGCTGCTGGCTGCTGTTTGGAAGAATGCTGGCTGCTGGAGGAGGAGGAGGAAATCTTCAGCTGGCAGGGTTTGAGGATCCCCGCCAGCTAAAGAATTTAATATTTGGGGTTTGTGGTCAGGGAGGGGTGGAGAGAGGAGCAAACTGGAGGGGGCCTGGGGGAGGAATAAATTCCATGCCCGCCCACCTTGGGCTCAGGCCCACCCAAAATTAGCCATTTGGCTACACCCCTGCAATATTCTATAAAGAAATAAAGCTTCTGCATCTGGTAGCTGGGTTATATCCTTAGCAGTACAGGCTAAAATAAATGGAAGGACTGGATGAATCAATTGGTCTTTAAATCTCATTTTCTGAGGCGAACACATCATAAATGACCTCATTATTTTAATAAAGAATCGTCAATGACTTCTGACAAAAGCAGAATTTTCTCTACACCACACAAGGTGAAAAGGCACAATACAATCTCCCAGTTCTCATGCATTTTTCAGTGTTACTCACACCATATCTGAAATGCTTACAAAAGAATATGTTCCTTTAAAAAATGATGGTTGAAATTCTTCATGCTGCCTACTCTTTCTTCCCTTCACTCTTGTCTGATTTCCTTTTGCTTAGATGCCATGTTTTGTTTTTCTTAAATTTCTTGCAGGCAATGTTGTTTTCCGAGTATGCAGAATACTGGTATCAGAAAGTAGGCTCTAGTTACTTAAGGCACATTGCCTATTATTAAGACTTCTTTATTCCTCTGTGCCTACATGTTGCAAATCTGCCCTCATTTGCATGCTCTTATGAAGATGACTTGGGAGAAAAAGACAGAAGGCCGTCACTGAACGACATAGGAGTTCAGAAATGTTTTAGGAGAAAGAATAGTTAGATTTTCGGAAACAAAAATTCTATTCCTTCAGGCATGAGATGCTTTTATTGTGAATTCTAGATTTTGTTCTTGGAGTTAACTTTGGATTAAGTCCTAATGATCAACTCATAGAAGCATAGGGAGTAAATCTATAATAGTGCAGCTGCTGGATATACAGGCACCCAGAGGGCAGCTATGTGGTGCATTTTCTATAAAGGAAAACAGGTACCTACTTTATTTTCTAGAATATTAGCATAACAAGATATATATGCACCTATAATGTAGAAGCAAGCACTTTGGCCAGCAGTAGAGCTGGTATAAACACTTGTGTCTAACTGCTAGAGATATAAATGTAACTTATAGGGGGGTAATTCTCTATAGGTCGCCAAAGTTAGTTACCAGGTTGATTCACTGCAGAAAAAGAATAGGAGACAACCCGCTGCAGTATCTGAGCGGAAAGTTCAAACAACAGCAGTAATCCAAGGAAGGACGAGACAGCAAAAGTTCTCTCAAATGTAACTCTAATGGAAACTAGACCCAACCAAGTGTCGGATATCTTTTGACAGAGGTCACACTGGTTTTGTGTATAATGAACCTAACTAGGCCCTTCCAAAAACAGGTTCAGAGGCCTGAATCTGTCAGCCAGACCTAAAAATCATGCCCTCTGTGTAACCCAGAGGCTCATGAGCTCTTGTGACAGGCTTGCAGAAAGAAGAACATGAAGCAATTTTCCATGTATGGTATTTACTAAAGAATGTGGTAAAGGGGACTTTTTCTATTATCAGGCCTGGAACATAGATAAATGGTTGCTGGCGAAATGGAACATGCTAATCAGTATGATGCAGCTTTAGCCATGTCTAATAATCTTGATCAATGGTTGAAACTAATAACTATCAACATGCTAACGACCTGTCTGAGCTTGTATAATGTTAGAAGAGTATAAAAAATGATTGCTAGCCAGACAAAATTGGAGAAGTACTCAGAGATAGCACTCCTGTGCAGCTTTGTTATAACTCTCCCATGAGAAAAGAACTGTAGTTTGTTTTCTTGCTTGGCAAGTAATAAAAAAGAATATTTTCCTCATCTTTGCATGGCCTTCACTTCTTCTCTCCCTAACTGTATGAGTGTGTGGAACATTCTATTGGGTTGAGGAGGGCAGAAGAATTAACAGTTTCCAAATATATTCACTGGTAAATGCATACCGAAGAGCTGATAAAACTTAAAACACAAGTCAGGAAATTAGAACGAGAATGGAACAAAAAGAAAGATGAACAGACACTAAACGCCTGGAAATCACTTCGGAGAAAATACAAATACACCATAAAACAGACCAAAAGACTACACTACAGAACAATAATAGGACCTAACTACAAAGACACACATAAACTCTTCAACCTTGTGAACAAACTGTTAGACACCACACCAGTCACAAACAACGGCAAAGATCTACCAGATGTTGACAACCTTGCGAAATACTTCAAGGAGAAAATTATACAACTACGACTCAAAATACCCGCTAGCTCTATTGAGTACGCCACACTCTTAGAATGTCTAGATCCAGAAGAAGGAATACACCCAGCAGACAGAACCTGGACCGAATTCAAAATACTATCAGAAGACCTCATCTCTGAAACTCTCAAAAGATATGCCAAATCCCACTGCAAACTAGACAAATGCCGAAACAACCTCATGAAATCTGCTCCTCAACAATTCAAAATAGACCTAACGAACCATGTAAACTTCATGCTACAAAACGGACTATTCCCAAAAGAAAAAGGAAAAATCTTACTCACCCCAATACCTAAAGATACAAAGAAAAGCACGAATGAATTAACCAATTACAGGCCAGTAGCATCAATACCACTAATAACCAAAATAACTGAAGGAATGGTAACTAAACAACTCACTAACTATCTAAACAAACACTCAATATTGCATGATGCCCAATCAGGATTCCGGTCAAATCATAGCACAGAAACAGTATTAGTCACCCTTATGACTAAATTTAAACAAATAATTGCGACTGGCAACAATATACTCCTCCTACAATTTGACATGTCAAGTGCCTTCGATATGGTAGACCACGGAATCCTATTACACATACTTGAATACTTCGGCATTGGAGGAAATGTCCTAAATTGGTTCAAGGGGTTCCTAACCCAACGTTCGTATCAAGTCACATCAAATTCAACCACATCTAAGGCATGGACACCTGAATGTGGAGTACCACAAGGATCACCTCTTTCACCAACCATTTTCAACCTAATGATGATCCCTCTGGCAAAACTCCTATCAAACCATAACCTCAACCCTTATATATATGCTGATGATGTGACAATATACATCCCTTTCAAACAAGACATTAACGAAATCTTCAACAAAATCAATAAAAGCCTACACATCATGAACACATGGGCAGATGCATTCCATCTGAAATTAAATGCTGAAAAAACTCAGTGCCTGATACTCACCTCCCAATACAACACAAAGGAATTCACTGCTATAAACACACCAAACCTAAACCTTCCAATCTCAGAAACGCTCAAAATCCTTGGAGTCACTATCGACCGCCACCTACCACTCGAAACTCACGCAAACAACACAACTAAAAAGATGTTTTACTGCATGTGGAAATTGAAAAGGATAAGTCCATTCTTCCCAAGATCCGTCTTTCGCAGCCTAGTGCAATCCCTCGTACTCAGCCACCTGGACTACTGCAACTCACTATACGCAGGTTGCAAAGAGCATACACTGAGGAAACTTCAAACAGCCCAAAATACGGCAGCCAGACTCATCTTTTGAAAGCCAAAATATGAAAGTGCAAAACGATTACGAGAGAAACTGCACTGGCTTCCACTCAAGGAACGCGTCACTTTTAAAGTATGCACATTAGTTCACAAAATCATCCATGGCGAAGCCCCAGCCTACATGTCTGAGCTAATAGACTTACCACCCAGAAACGCCAAAAGATCATCCCGAACCTTCCTCAACCTCCACTTCCCCAAGGGCTTGAAATACAAGACGCTACACGTGTCAACCTTTTCTCACATGAGCACGCAGTTTTGGAATACACTGCCGCGCAACTTAAGAACAATCCACGAGCAAGCTTCCTTCCGCAGATCATTGAAGACCCATCTTTTTGAAAAAATTTACGGAAAGAGCCAAAACACATAAAATCCACACTTACTGTTTAGTAATACACTATAAATCCACTTCTGAACTCTCATCCCCCGTAATCCCACATCACTCCTACCTTTACTCATAGAAATATGTATACTATATGTCTTTATGCCTTAATATTGCCCTTCAAGCTCCCATTGTCTCCTTCCAATGTTCAATGTTTGTGTTCCATTGTTGCACTCCTTAACAACACTTCGATTGTCTCGCATAATTCTGCACAATGTAATCCATAACCAATCTGTAACAAATTGTACTTCCATCATTCATTTCTTATTGTAAGCCACACTGAACCCGCAAAAAGGTGGGAAAATGTGGGATACAAATGCAATAAATAAATAAATAAGTAGCCAATATATACTGCAATTCCTGTGCTGAAGAAGAATCAGTTCAAATGTAGAGAGGCAAGGATAGCAGCTCCTCTGCATTTGATCTGATTCTTCTTCAGCACAGGAATTGCAGTATATATTAGCTACTTTCGCATTTTCCAGTGAATATATTTGGAAACCTGTGTGACCCCTGAGGAAAGTTATCCGAAACTTGGCCAGGTTGGGTCTAGTTTCCATTAAAGTTGCATTTGAGTGAACTATTGCTGCCTCGTCTTTCCTTGGATCACTGCTGCTGTTTGTACTGCCTGCCAGGATGATACACACCAAGCAATCAATGTTGGCAATTACTACTACTATTACTAATTTCTATAGTGTTATTACACGTACACAGTGATGTACATATTATATGCAGGTACTTTCTCTGTCCCTAGAAGGCTTACAATCTAAGGGGTCCTTTTACTAAAGTGCACCGAAAAATGGCCTGTGCTAGCGTAAGCGCATGATTTGGATGTGTGCAGATACATTTTTCAGCGCATCTGTAAAAAACACCATTTTTTAAAACTTTTGACCGAAAATGGATGTGCGTCAAAATGAAAATTGCTGCGCATCCATTTTGGATCTGAGATCTTACCGCCACCCATTGATAAGGTCTCACGCGTTAACCGGGTGGTAATGGTCTATGCACGTAGAATGCCTTTTACCGCCCGGTTAGCACCGTTCGCCAGAAAATTTAAATTATTTTCCGGATAAGCGTAAAAAATTAAATTACCAAGCCAGGCCACAGGGCAGTCAGGCGGTAATTCCAAATTGACGCATGTTGGGTGTGCGTAGGTGCCTACGCAGCTTAGTAAAAGAGCTCCTAAGTTATAGAATAATAGATTAAGGGGCCCTTTTACAAAAGTTGTGGTAAACACTAATGCATTCTTACCGCAGCAAAAAAAATGGCATACCGTGAGGTGCGCTGAGGTGTCCCAAAGTAATTTTGCCATGTGCACTTGCTACCCATATGCTACAAAATAAAAGTTATGTTTTCATGCAGGGGGTATGTCTGAGGGCAGAGAGTGGGTGTATTCTCGCTAACCAAGTAGTGCAGCTACATTGCCGTGCGCTAACCGATTAGCACAGGTTTATTATTATTATTATTATTATTATTATTTGTTGCATTTGTATCCCACATTTTCCCACCTGTTTGCAGGCTCAATGTGGCTTACATAGTACCGTGATGGTGAACGCCAGTTCCGGTATGAGAAATACAGAGTGGTAATTGCATTAAATCATGGTGAATTAGGTGGTTAAGGAGGAAGAATTAAATGTACTGTTCTGGTACAAGTTTCGTTGTGTTGCAGGGTCCGGGTGTTTAGGTTGGATCGTTATGGTATACCTTCTTGAACAAATTGGTCTTTAATTGGTTTAGTACTTGGGTCCCTACCACCTACAAAATAGGTGGCAATAGGGGCTCATGCACTAATGGCCATGCGCTAATGGGACAATTAGCACGTAGCTATTATTGAAAAAAAAATGTAAAAATTGCTCATCGTATCTCAGCAGTAAAAATGACCAAAGCACATGGGAATGACACATGTAAGGGCGTGCTAAGGCTACTACTACTACTACTACTACTACTACTTAACATTCCTAGAGCGCTACTAGGGTTACACAGTGCTGTACAGTTTAACAAAGAAGAACAGTCCCTGCTCAAAGGAGCTTACAATCTAAAGGACGAAATGTCAAGTTGGGGTAGTCAAGATTTCCTGAATAGAGGTGTAGTGGTTAGGTGCCGAAGGCGACATTGAAGAGGTGGGCTTTGAGCAAGGATTTGAAGATGGGCAGGGAGGGGGGGGAGCTCAGGGAGTTTATTCCAAGCATGGGGTGAGGTGAGGCAGAAAGGGCGGAGCCTGGAGTTGGCAGTGGTGGAGAAGGGTACTGAGAGGAGGGATTTGTCTTGAGAGTGGAGGTTACAGGTAGGAACATAAGGGGAGATGAGGGTAGAGAGGTAAGGAGGGGCTGCAGATCGAGTGCATTTGTAGGTTAGTAGGAGAAGCTTGAACTGTATGTGGTACCTGATCAGAAGCCAGTGAAGTGACTTGAGGAGAGGGGTGATATGAGTATATCGGTCCAGGTGGAAGATAAGACATGCAGCCAAGTTCTGAACGGACTGAAGGGGGGATAGATGGCTAAGTGGGAGGCCAGTGAGGATTAAGTTGCAGTAGTCAAGGCGAGAGGTAATGAGAGAGTGGACCATTTTTTACCACCCAAAGTTAGGTGAACATAGACCATTATTCTATAACATGGCACCTAACTTGCAGAAATGCCAATGTCCCATCCAGGCCCCTCTCATGGCCACACCCCCTTTTGGGTAATGCATGGGAAATGTTAGGTGCTGTGTTATAGAATAGTGTGCAGAGGAGATCCACGCTCAACTCCAATTAAGCACATGTTAATAACTACATTCAAAGTGGTTTACATAGTATATACAGATACTTATCCGTACCTGGGGCAATGGAGGGTTAAGTGACTTGCCCAGAGTCACAAGGAGCTGCAGTGGGAATTAAACCCAATTCCCCAGGATCAGAGTCCACTGCACTAACCACTAGGCTACTCCTCCACTCCAGGGGAATCTATGTCTAATTTAGACACAAAAATTTACACTAGGGTTTACTTGGTATAAATCCTTGCATCTAAAGTTAGGCGCTGATCCTGGCGCTAAGCATCTATATAAATAATTCTCACCTCCAACGTTCTGAACTTCACTGTGTGGCAGGGAAACACTGAAGCCCTGTAGTCTTCTAGGCTGTCAGCACCACTCACTCTCACTCATAGACCCGCCCTCAGCCATGCCCCATCCACACATAATTCACAACCCCAACATTCTAAATGAAAATTTGTAGTTGCAAGATCCCATGAGTGTATGCCCCGCCCTCACATAACAACGTGATGACATGGAGGGTGGGGCTATGAAACTCAGCCAATCACAAGTTCCACCGCCCTCCGATACTACCCCTCCCCCACGCACTGCAAGAAACACTGGCCTATGCAGGGCCTCCACCCCCCCCACCGCACAGCGACAAACACCGAGCTACGCAGGGGGAGGAGTGCCGTCCGAACACCTGATCCACCGGGACCCCGACGCTGCCGCCCGCAAAAAAATAAATTACCCACCTGCACCCTCCCCACGCTGCCACGCTGCCGTCCTGCGCCCTCCCGACACTGCCACAGGTAAACCTTGCTAGCGCCTGTTTCATTGCTCACAGAAATGGGCCTTTTTTTACTAGTATTTTATAAAAGGCACCTAACTTTCAGTGTCATTTCTAGAATAGCGCTTACTGTGTTATTGTTTTGGTATCAATATTTTGGAACTATTTATAGAATTTGGTCCTTAACACATGCAATTGGTACATAAAGGTTAGCGCCCACTTTAGAGAATTACCCTCCCCCCTTATTGTGGTGTCATCAAGGAGCATTTTATTTTAGAACTGCAATTTTAAAATTAATAACAAATTGCCAACAATATCACATTTTCGGAGATGATCCTGCAGAGCAAAAACCAACAGACAATTGTCTAATGGAGCAGAACTACAGATTACAATAAGATGCATTTGTATTTGTGATGTACACTGTAGTGCATAACAGTGCTTTGAAAAAACCATTTAAAAACAACAGGATTCTTTGCCACTAATTGATCATTTTGAGTTTTATGACTTTTCCATTTAATTTTAGTCCCTCTGAGGAGTTCCCAAACAGAGTAGTATTATATGCTCCAAATGATTATTTAATCAATATACATATTTAGTATAAATGACTTAACTTAAAGTGACAGTTTGTAGTCAAGCTCATTGGCTTCCTTTTTTTTTCTGAATGGAAACATGTAGTAAATGTTTTGTATTTACAATAAAATTTAAAATTAAAACAAGTATTTTTTTCTACTTGTAATTTGGGGTAGCTGAACCCAAGTTAAGCTGGTTTAGAAACACTTTTACTAAAGCTTAGTGGACGCTAAGGAGCCCTTTTACAAAGGGCTAGCGTTTTTAGCGCATGCTTAAATACTAGAGATGCCCGTAGGAATATATGGGTGCCTCTAGCGTTTAGCGTGTGCTTATTTATAGCACATGCCTTTGTAAAAGGACCCCTGAATGCTGTGTGTCCTATTTTATAGGGGGCGCAAACAGATCTGTGTACTCACTTATTCCACTATGGCAGCAGACAACAGCTCAGCCCTAAAATACAGGCATCAGAAATACAGAAAATAAACTGCACAATGTTAGCACCCCATTGCTAGTGACATCAGTAGAATATTTCTGAGTTACTACTGAGGATCTTTTATTGTCTGGAAATTCTGACTTTTTTTTTTCAGTACTGCATGTAGGTGAATCAAATGAAGTGTATGAAGAAGACAAGGAATGCATTTTTGTCTGGATGTCACTGTAACTTCCAGGCAAGAAATTTAAGCCTCTCATAGCTGCCCAATTATAAAATCAAATCTGATTTTTGCTGAAAGCCGTATGGACTGTGAAAGCCTTTGTTATCAGCCAAACTTGCATCCATAGCAGCGATGAGGTAATGCCTGATTACCTCGCCATTGACATGATCCATTTAACAATCTGCAGCTAGAAAGTATTTTTGACAGAATGCAAAATGACTGAGGTGTTTGTCACAAATAACAGTGAGGTAAGCCCCTCATAAATGAAAGCCAGTGGCGTTCCTAGGGGGGAGGACACCCGGGGCGGCGCCCCGCCCCCCCGGGTGCTGCGCCCACCCCCCGATGCAGCGCGGATCCCCCCTGGGTGCAGCACCCCCCCCACGATGCAGCGCGGACCCCCCTGGGTGCAAGCTGCTGGGGGGGTGCTGCAGCGCGCGCCTGCTCAGAGTTCCCTGACTTCGCACGTTCGCTGCAGCTCCCTCTGACCCGGAACAGGAAGTAACCTGTTCCAGGGCAGAGCAGAGGGAGCTGCTGCAGCGAACGCGCGAAGTCAGCAAACTCAGAGCAGGCGCGCGCCGTGGCACCCCCCAGCGGCGTGCACCCGGGGCAGACCGCCCCACCGCCCCCCCCCCTTGGTACGCCACTGATGAAAGCATACATGTGCTTTATCTAATAAGGCACTATGGAACCTGTGTACTAAGGGACCCTTTGATAAAGGGACGCTGAGAAAAATGGCCTGCGGTAGTGTAGATGCGTGTTTTGGGCGTGCGCA
This sequence comes from Microcaecilia unicolor, assembly GCF_901765095.1. NCBI lineage: Eukaryota > Metazoa > Chordata > Amphibia > Gymnophiona > Siphonopidae > Microcaecilia > Microcaecilia unicolor. The sequence goes on from NC_044035.1 coordinate 328,519,650, forward strand.
GCATCATTTTTCAGCACACCTGTAAAGAATGCCTTTTAAAACATTTTTACGAAAATGGATGCGTGGCAAAATTAAAATTACCGCGCATCCATTTTGGGTCTGAGACCTTACCGCCAGCCATCGACCTAGCAGTAAAGTCTCATGCGGTAACCGGACGGTAATGACCTATGCACGTCAAATGGCACTTGGCACGCACCCAATAAATGCATCCAAAAATAAAAATTATTTTTCAGATGTGCATATGGGACGTGCACCAAAAATGAAATTACTGCAAGAGCCACGCGGTAGCCGGGCGGAAACTGCATTTTGGCACATTTTGGGGGCACGTAGATGCTTACACGGCTTAGTAAAAGGGCCCCTAAATGAATATTTTCATAAGTATCGTTGCCCGTGTGCTTTTATAAAATAGGCATCCTGAACTATCCTCAATAGTGGAAAAATGATGCCACACAGATTTACACTTGCCTCAAAATAGGTGTGTTCATGTAGCCTGTGCATGGGACAAACACAAAGGAATCCTGTTTAGAAGGATTGGATCCAAAGAATCTTAGGGGAAATTAGGTAGGAAAGCCATTGTGGAGCAGACTTCTACGGTCTGTGCCCTGATCGAGGCTGAATAGATTTGGATGGGCTGGAGTGGAGCTTTTCAGGGGCTTTGACAACAACTTCAGAAATGTTAAAAGAAGGCTAATGCCGGGCAGACTTCTACAGTCTATTCCCTGAAAAAGGCAAGGATAAATCAAGACCAGGTATATATATGGTGTATCATGCCATAACTTATGCAATTAGTTTATCTTGTTGGGCAGACTGGATGGACTGTACTGGCCTTTATCTGCTGCCATCTACTATGTTACTATGTTAAAATGGGGTTATTTTATAAAGGTGTGGTAAAAAGTGGCCTCTGTTAGTGTGGCTGCATGTTTTTGATGCATACTGGGCCATTTCTTTACCCCTGTCTGGGAAAAAAAAGGGTTTTTTAATGGGTCAGGAAATGGGCGTGCGGCAAAATTAAAACTAGCACACACTTAGTTATGGTCTGAGCCTTTACCGCCACCTGGAGGGGCATTTTCAAAAGGGACGTCCAAGTTGCGATTTGGACATCCTTGCAAAACGGCGAAATCCAGGGGCGGGGAAACCCGTACTTTCGAAAGAAGATGGATGTCCATCTTTTCTTTCGAAAATACCGCCAGAGACGTCCAAATCCTTAAATTTGGACATCCTTAGATTTGGTCATCCCTAGACATGGACGTTTTTGACTTTCGGCAATTTTCGAAACCAAAGACATCCGCCCAAAACGGCCAAATGCAAGCCATTTGGTCGTGGGAGGAGCCAGCATTTGTAGTGCACTGGCCACCCTGACATGCCAGGACAGCAACAGGGCACCCTAGGGGGCACTGCAGTGGACTTCATAAAATGCTCCCAGGAACATAGCTCCCTTACCTTATGTGCTGAGTCCCCCAAAACCCACTACCCCCAACTGTACACCACTTATGGGTGAAGGGAGGGCACCTATTTATGGGTATATTGGGTTTGTGGTGGGTTTTTGAGAGGTAGGGGGGTATGGGCCTGGGTCCGCCTGTCTGAAGTGCACTGCAGTACCCACTAAAACTGCTCCTGGGACCTGCATGCGCTGTCATGGACCTGAGCATGACATCAGAGGCTGGCATAGAGGCTGGCACAACATATTTTTAAAGATGTTTTTTGAGGGTGGGAGGGGGTTAGTGACCACTGGGGGAGTAACGGGAGCTCATCCCCGATTTTCTCCAGTGGTCATCTGGTCATTTCGGGCACCTTTTTGTGCCTTAGTCGTAAGAAAAACAGGTCCGGGTCCGGGTGAAAACGTCCGAGTGTTCGTCAGGGACGTCCTTGTTTTTCTCGATTATGGGTCAAAGACGTCCAAGTGTTAGGCATGCCCAAGTCCCACCTTCACTACACCTCCGACATGCCCCCTTGAACTTTGGCTGTCCTTGTGACCGAGTGCAGTGACGTCCTAAATCGGGTTTCAATTATACCGATTTGGACATCCCTGGGAGAAGAATGTCCATCTTCCGATTTATGACAAAAGATGGACGTCCTTCTCTTTCAGAAATGAGCCCCTTATTGACCTAGCGGTAAGGGCTCACGCGCTACACACATGGTAATCATGCAAATCCAACTGCCGATTACTTCTGAGAACACCCCCCATTCGAGAAAATAGAAAATTATTTTCTATCACAGGATTCGGCGTGCACCAAACTCAGAATTGCCACCAGGCACACGCGCTAGCCCAGCGGTAGTGCTGACTTGGCAAGCGCTACTCGCGTATTAGCCCTCCTGCGCTTTTGTAAAAAGGCCCCTATGTTACATATATATTTTTAAAAGTACACATGGACATTGCAATTGTATTTCATATCCACCAAAACTACACCCCTAGAAATGCGTGCACGCAGATCGCATTCAAGTAGGTTCTATATTTTGCTATTCCTAATTTATTATGTGTGTACACCCTGTGCAAATTTATAATAGTAATTTCCATACTTTATAAAATTAACCTCTAGATTTCTTTTTCAAATTTGGGGCATATATTCTAACTTGGTTTTGCAGTTACCATGTGATAATTGCCAAAATTAAAGCATGTGTTAATAGCTGGGGATATTCCAAGCATTTTTCCATACAGGCAACACAGACAATACAGTTACCATAAGGTAATTGCACTGAAGATAATGACAGGGCCAGCTGATATAGAGATAGTAGTGCTCCCCTCATTGCATTGCTTCCAGAACCCCCTCCCCCCACCTGTGGGTTCAGCATCTCTTCTTCTCTTGGGCTGGCATCTCTCCCCCTCCCAGTCCATTCTCTCCCCCTCCTCATGGGTGCAGTACTGCTATCTCACCTCTCTCACTCCCTTGCAGTCCTATAAAGTGTATGCTGGTTGTTGGTGGCAACAGTAGCATTACAGATTGCCTTCAGCCAATTCTTGAGTCTTTCCTCTGCTATGTCCCGCCCACATGAAGTTGCATTAGCGGAGGTACTGGACTGGATGGGGGGGGGGGGGGGATAGTGGAAAAGGGAAGGAGAGAGAGAGACCAAATCCAGGGGGAGGGGAAGAAAAGGCTTAACTTGTACACAAGGTGAGGTCAGAGGCTGGGTATTTTGGTAGCCTTAATCACCGGTGCCCTGGGCCAGAGCCTCGCCTGTTCTAATGTTTAAGCTGGCCCTGAATAAAGAGATATTGGGCCTGTTTTACAAAGCCGAGCTACTGATGCTCAGTGCGGCAAATGAGAGGAAGCCAATTCGATTCCTATAGGTGTCCTCTCACTTGCTGCGCTGGAATCGCTAGCACGGCTTTGTAAAAGAGGTCCATAGTTAGCTCCACCTATTCAGATGATGGCAACTGCGTCAGTTATTTATTTACTTAAAAATTTTATATTCCGCTCTATCGCCAAAGATTCTAGGCATATCATATCATCACATACACAATTATAAAAATCCATACACATTGTAGAACAATAATAACAAACTCAATAAGCACATAGACATATCTCTTCATAGAAAATTATTATACAGTAACAGCATGAGATAACTACCTCCCCTTCCCCATTCTTCATTAGGAAATTAATGCTAGAATTAGCACACACACTGTCAAGCTGCTGCACTGTTAGTGTAAGCCCACACCACAAGGTAATTCCCAAGTTAATTGCTTTGCACAGTTTAATAAATGCATTTCTGTAAATACTATGACCAAATGTTTGAAGTGAGGTCAAAAACTACTGGAAAACAATGTAAAATCATCAATGTATCCAAAATATTTCTAGACTCAGGTCAGCCATTTAGGAAGTGATTCAGCAACATAGGCACTAACATTTAAGCTTCCATTAGACACACAGGGGCCCTTTTACTAAGCTGCTGTAGGCTCTACGTGCATGTAGCGTGCACCCAAATGAGACTACCACCAGGACAGTGCACCCTCCTGGTAGTAAGTTCAGATTTGGCACGCACCTATAACATGTGGATGAATTATTTATTTATTTCCTCCTACACGCACCGGTTCTGGTGGTAATAGGCACTTGGTGCGTGCCAATCTGTCACCGCGCATGTAGCGCGTGAGTCTTTGCCACTAGATCAATGGGTGGCATTAAGGGCTCTGGCCAGTTTTGGGCTTGTGCTGGTTTCATTTTTACCACAGGCCATTTTCTTGTCCCATTAAAAAAAAAGCCTTTTTTTGTAGATGTGGTAAAAAGTGGCCAGGCGCTCACCCAATACACGCGCTTACACTATCGCAGGCCACATTTTCCATGGCTTAGTAAAAGGGCTGATGTTCAAACCAAAATTTATTCAGAATTATTCTAAAAACATGGACAATGACCTGACACGACTCGTGTTGCGGCCTAATCGGCCTGCATCAGGGGTCTAGGAAATAGTAAACCAATACGTGCCCCCCTTTTTGGTATAGTACTTTCTTTCTGTTTGTGACTGCCTTAGTAAAAGGGCCCCACAGATGGTTAGAATAATTTACACATGTAGGTACACACGTACAGAGTTGGTAGAAGGGAGGTAGACCCTCTAAGTGAACCTTCAGTCTTATACCCCCCACCCCCCTTTAATTAACTTTCAGGCCCCTAGATTGGAGTCCTCTCCCCACAAGTTTGACACTTAAACTCAACAATGATGATGATCAGACAAAAACACTATAAAAATGCAATTTAAAGTATGTGCTGATGGTTATTTGCGTGGCTGTCAGGACCTATCGTTTTGCTTTGACTGCAGCTGCCCTAAAGCTACTCTGTGCAATGAAATGGTGAAACTTTCCCACTGCAAAGGCATAGGTACCACTGACTAATGCTCTATTATAGATGTTTCATACATTGGTTGCTGTGAAGACTCAGGGATCGTGGTCATCACTAAGGGACCCTTTTACTAAGCCACGTAGGCGCCTACGTGCACCCATTGCATGCCAATTTTTGAGTTACTGCTCGGCTACCGTGTGGCCCTTGAGGTAATATCATTTTTGATGCGCCTCCACTACGCACGCCGGAAAATAACTTTTATTTTCTGGAACATGACAGAAATCAGGCGATAATTGTCATTCTACTCATGTAGATGATTACTGCATGGTTAACACGTGAGACCTTAACGCTAAGTCAATGGCAAGTGGTAAGGTCTCAGACCCAAAATGGACGCATACCAATTTCTACTTTGCTGCACGTCCATTTTCAGCAAAAATAGAAAAAGGCCTTTTTTACAGGAGTGCTGAAAAATAGATCTGCATGCACCCAAAACACGCGCCTACACTTGCGCAGCCCATTTTTCGGTGCATCTTAGTAAAAGGGCCCCTAAAACTTTCCACTTGCCTATTGGGTAAATCTAGGAAAGGAAAGGAAAAAAAAAAACAACTTCTAGCAGTTAGACAAAACTTTCATGGAACGAACAACTGCATGTGTCGCGTCCTTCACCTGTGCCGCTTCTCCGTCGGGTGTGCCGCGCTGTCAGGGTGCCGCAGGGAGTGTTGGCCAGGAGAGGCGGTCGGGCGCCAGGCCCCTGCGTCGCACCGCTGGAGTCCGGTCTGCGGTCTGGGCTGCTCCGGCCCTCCGGTCCGCTTCGGTGGTGGCGGGGAGACGCCGGCCAGGTGGACAGGGCCGGCGTTCCCCGAGAAAGGGATCCCTTGCAGGCGCGGAGCCTCAGAGGAATGATGTCACTCCCCACAACGTCCGGATTGGCCGATCACGGCTGACTCCGCCTCCTGCTTCTGGCTGGCCAATCCGGGGCTGTTGAGTCACGGTTGTGGGTAGCTCCGCCTCCTTTCAGCTGTTACCAGTCCTCCTGATGGGGAGGGCTATTTAGGAGCAGCAAGGTAGAACTCTCATTGCTTCGGCTTCTGCTTTTGTGGATTCTGTGGCGTTGGGTTTTTCTTGGACTGCTCTTGCTCTGACACTTGCCTGGACCTGGACTCTGCTTTTGTTTGCCGCCTGCCCTGAAACTTGTCTGGACCTGGACCTGGACTCTGCTTTTGTTTGCCGCCTGCCCTGAAACTTGCCTGGACCTGGACTCTGCTTTGTTTGCTGCCTGCCCTAAAACTTGCCTGGACCTGGACTGTGCTTTTGTTTGTCACCTGCTCTGAGACTTGTCTGGTCTTGGACTTTGCTCCTGCTTTCCATCTGCCCTGGAAGTCTCACCTGTGTCTACACACCCCTGACCTCCTGAGGAGTTGCTGCTCCACTCTTCAGGTAAGATCAGGATTGTCCGGCTACCTAACTCCGTTCGGCACAGGGGCTCACTTTCTGAGGGTTACTAGGCCTGACAGTAAGCCGAAGCCATGAGCTCGCCGGATAAGCCTGATTTGACCGACCTGGCCCAAGCTCTTCAACAACAGCAGGCCCAGCTTAATAGACTTTCGGGAGTCCTTCAAGATGTATGCTCACAGATGTCGGCCCAGCGAAGTCCGACTACTGGTGCCAGCTGGACAACTCCACCCCAGCTTTCCTTCCGTTTACCTGAGCCTCCCCGGTTTGACGGTACACCTGCCGCGGGTTTTTGAACCAATGCCAAATGCTCTTTGACATGCAACCTGCTTCATTCCCTACAGACAGATCCAAGATTACGTACATCATCTCGCTACTGTCCGGGTCAGCCCTGGCATGGGCCTCACCCTTGTGGGAACAACAAGACCCTCTTCTTTCTGATCTGGGAGAGTTCCTGCGAAGGTTTCGCATGGTGTTTGACGCCCCTCCTCCGCAGCTAGTGAACTGCTGCGTATTCAGCAAGGAAGCAGTTCAGTCGGAGCCTATGCTATCCAATTTCGTACTCTAGCGGCAGAGCTGAAGTGGAATCAAGAGGCCCTCACGGCGATCTTTTGGCAAGGCCTGAACGGGCGTATCAAGGATGAGTTGGCTGGCCGGGAGGTTCCTAGTACATTGGATGCACTTATTTCCCTCTGTGTCCGGATTGATGTTCGATTCCAGGAGCGAGCACGAGAACAGGGGACTTCGCGTCCGCCTCGAAGAACTTCTCCTCCTAGGCGACGGCCCATGTCTCCTCAGGGTGCTGCAGGATCGACCACAGAGGGGTCTGAAGAACCTATGGTGATTGGCAGACATCGTCTTTCAGCCGTTGAGAGGGCCCATAGACGAAACAATAGACTTTGCCTTTATTGTGGTAAACCTGGTCACTTTGTGAAGGAGTGTCCCAATAAGCCGGGAAATGCCTAGACCCAAGCCCTGAGGAAGGGGTGGCGTTGGGTCACTCGAATTCCCTTCCAGATAACTTGATTTCTGTGCCGATAATTCTCCTTTGGCGTGACTTCAGGGTGAACACTTTAGCTCTGTTGGACTCTGGAGCGGGAGGTAATTTTATTGATGCATCTCTTCTTAAAAGGCTGGGAGAACCTTCAGTTCCTTGTAGGCCCACGCTGCAGGTAACGTCCATTCATGGCTCGGCTCTGCCTCATCTTGTTACTCAGCTCACCCCACCACTGAAGATGCAAGTGGGCCTCTTGCATCATGAAGAGATCCAATTTTTTATTTTGCCCCATGCTATCCATCCTGTTATTCTAGGGTTACCCTGGTTACGTCTGCACGCACCCAGCATCAACTGGCCGACTGGGGAGATCAGTCAATGGAGTAAACATTGTTTTGAGGTCTGCCTGACTCCTGTGGAACCTCCTCCTAGAAGCATTGCCGCCTCACCTGGGATTCTTCGACCTTATGAAGCTTGTCTTCCTGAGGAATATAGTGATTTTCAAGATGTTTTTGATGCACGGGAGGCAGACTCCCTCCCTCCCCATCGCCCCTTTGACTGTTCTATTGATTTACTGCCAGGCAAGATGCCTCCTAGGGGACGATTATATACTCTGTCCAGAACTGAGTCGGCTGCTATGCGGCAATACATTCATGAGAATCTTACCAAGGGATTTATTCGACCCTCCTCCTCCCCGGCTGGTGCGGGTTTTTTTTTTTTTGTGTCCAAAAAGGACGGGTCGCTGAGACCTTGTATTGACTATCGAGGACTGAATGCTATCACGATTAAGAACCGCTATCCTCTTCCTCTGATCCCTGAGTTATTTGATCGTCTTCAGGGGGCGGTTATCTTCACCAAGTTGGATCTCCGAGGTGCATACAATTTGATCCGCATTCGTGAGGGGGATGAGTGGAAGACTGCATTTAATACTCACGAAGGCCACTTTGAATACCGGGTCATGCCTTTCGGCCTGTGTAATGCTCCAGCTGTTTTTCAGGACTTTATTAATTTCATTTTCCGGGATTTACTGTATTCATCCGTCATTGTCTATTTGGATGATATCCTAATCTTCTCTGCTTCTCCTCAGGACCATCCAGGGCACGTGCGCACGGTGCTCCAACGCCTTCGGGCTCATCGACTGTTTGCCAAGTTGGAGAAATGTGCATTTCACCAGTCGACTATTCCTTTTTTGGGACATATTATCTCCGCCGATGGCCTTCAGATGGACCCTGCTAAGCTTCAGGCTATCCAAGATTGGCCCCTGCCTCAAGGACTCCGGGCCTTGCAGAGGTTCCTTGGTTTCGCCAATTACTACAGACAGTTTATTCCACATTATTCTTTGATTACGGCTCCTTTGACAGCTTTGACCAGAAAAGGGGCCGATGTGCGGAATTGGTCCCCCACAGCTCTGGAGGCTTTCTCTACTTTAAAGACTGCTTTTGTGTCTGCTCCAGTACTCCGTACTCCGGATATTGCGAAGCCTTTTGTTGTTGAAGTGGATGCATCTGCTCTTGGAGCTGGAGCTGTCTTATCACAGGTGGCTTCTTCTGGTAAACGGCATCCTTGTTTTTTCTTTTCTAAGAAGTTTTCCCCAGCGGAGCGTAATTATACGGTGGGGGACAGAGAATTGCTAGCCATGAAGCTTGCCTTTCAGGAATGGCGTTATCTTCTTGAGGGGGCCGCACATCCTTTTACTGTGATCACTGATCATAAGAATCTTCTTTATTTACAGGATGCCAAGCGTCTCAATCCACAGCAAGCCAGATGGTCTCTTTTTTTTGCCCGTTTTGACTTTCACTTGATCTTCCGACCTACTGAAAAGAACGTCCAAGCTGATGCGCTCTCCCAAGCCTTTGAGGAGCCCGAAGAACCTGATGAGGTTTCTCCTATGCTAGATCCGGCTTGTCTTCCTGCGTCGGTGGTGGCTGCTGCTTCTCTGCGGACCCCGGTTCCTTCCCGCTCCAGATGCAAGGTGTTACAGTGGGGTCATTCTTCTGCTTTTTCTGGACATTTTGGGTTCCGGAAGACTTATCATCTCATCTCCTGTTATTTTTGGTGGCCTCATATGGCTCAGGACATTCTACAGTTTGTTTCTACCTGTCCCACCTGTGCTCGCACCAAGTCTCCTCCGGGCAAGTCCTGGGGACCTCTGCAACCCTTGCCCATACCTCAGCATCCATGGCAGGACATTTCTATGGACTTTATTACAGATCTTCCTCCCTCCGAGGGTAACACTGTCATCTGGGTGGTGGTGGATCGTTTTTCCCGCATGGCACATTTTGTTCCTATGCGAACCCTACCGTCTGCTGCTGTTTTGGCCTCCCATTTTGTCCAGCATGTTTTTCGGTTACATGGATTTCCTCAGCGTATCATCAGTGATAGAGGTTCTCAATTCACGTCTCGATTCTGGAGGTCCTTGTGCTCCGCTTTTGGTGTCGCCACACTTTTTTCTTCAGCTTATCATCCGCAGACGAATGGCATGGCTGAACGGACTAATCAGACGCTTAAGGCTTTCCTCCGGGCTTTTACTAACGCCCGTCAGGATAATTGGACTGATCTTTTGCCTTGGGCTGAGTTCGCCTACAATAATAGTGTGCACTCTGCCTCCCAGACTTCACCCTTTTTGCTGTTTTTGGACGTCATCCTTGTCTTCCTCCTCCGCTTCCTTTGGATCACGCTCCTCCACTAGTTCAGCCGACTCTCTCCACTATCCAGGACACTTGGGGAACAGTACAGCACCACTTGCAGCAGGCGGCGGTCCGGTATAAACGGTTTGCTGATCGCCATCGTCGGGCCGCTCCTGTTTTCCAGCCTGGGCAACGGGTGTGGCTCAGCACCAAATATCTGAAGCTTCGTCTTCCGTCCTTGAAGTTTGCTCCCCGATTTATTGGTCCATTTGCTGTTCAAACCAGAGTGGGGACGGTAGTCTATCGTCTTCACTTACCTAGTAACCTGCATGTCCACAATGCTTTCCACGTCTCGTTACTCAAACCTTTCCGGGCCTCACAGTGGCATCCTGAACCTAAGCGGATTACTGTTCCTGATTCTGAGCTGGATCCTGAATTTGAGGTACAGGAAATTCTGGATTCCAAGCTCCAAAGGGGAAGACTTTTTTATTTGATTTCATGGAAAAATTTTGGTCCTGAAGATAATTCTTGGGAACCAGCAAAGAATGTCCATGCACCCGACTTGGTTCGAGAGTTTCACTCTCGTTATCCTTCTAGACCTGGGCCGAGACGGAGGAGGGGGGCTTTCGGGGGGGGGGTACTGTCGTGTCCCTCACCTGTGCCGCTTCTCCGTCGGGTGTGCCGCGCTGTCAGGGTGCCGCAGGGAGTGTTGGCCAGGAGAGGCGGTCGGGCGCCAGGCCCCTGCGTCGCACCGCTGGAGTCCGGTCTGCGGTCTGGGCTGCTCCGGCCCTCCGGTCCGCTTTGGTGGCGGCGGGGAGACGCCGGCCAGGTGGACAGGGCCGGCGTTCCCCGAGAAAGGGATCCCTTGCAGGCACGGAGCCTCAGAGGAATGATGTCACTCCCCACAACGTCCGGATTGGCCGATCGCGGCTGACTCCGCCTCCTGCTTCTGGCCGGCCAATCCGGGGCTGTTGAGTCACGGTTGTGGGTAGCTCTGCCTCCTTTCAGCTGTTACCGGTCCTCCTGATGGGGAGGGCTATTTAGGAACAGCAAGGTAGAACTCTCATTGCTTCAGCTTCTGCTTTTGTGGATTCTGTGGCGTTGGGTTTTTCTTGGACTGCTCTTGCTCTGACACTTGCCTGGACCTGGACTCTGCTTTTGTTTGCCGCCTGCCCTGAAACTTGTCTGGACCTGGACTCTGCTTTTGTTTGCCGCCTGCCCTGAAACTTGCCTGAACCTGGACTCTGCTTTTGTTTGCCGCCTGCCCTGAAACTTGCCTGGACCTGGACTCTGATTTTGTTTGCCACCTGCCCTGAAACTTGCCTGGACCTGGACTCTGCTTTTGTTTGCCGCCTGCCCTGAAACTTGCCTGGACCTGGACTCTGCTTTTGTTTGCCGCCTGCCCTGAAACTTGCCTGGACCTGGACTCTGCTTTTGTTTGCCGCCTGCCCTGAAACTTGCCTGGACCTGGACTCTGCTTTTGTTTGCTGCCTGCCCTGAAACTTGCCTGGACTTGGACTGTGCTTTTGTTTGTCACCTGCTCTGAGACTTGTCTGGTCTTGGACTTTGCTCCTGCTTTCCATCTGCCCTGGAAGTCTCACCTGTGTCTACACACCCCTGACCTCCTGAGGAGTTGCTGCTCCACTCTTCAGGTAAGATCAGGATTGTCCGGCTGCCTAACTCCGTTCGGCACAGGGGCTCACTTTCTGAGGGTTACTAGGCCTGACACATGTCTGTTCTGCACACCATCTTGCCTATCTCCCCCTCCCCCCACCCAAACAGCTACCACTTACTCTAATTTCAGCAAGTTGATTTATTTGTATCTTGTGAGGTACCATATTGAAAGCTGCTAATTGGACTTCCTTAACTTTTGCTAAAACATATTTCTACTTCTCTGGATTAAAAAAAAATAATGGGACCTCCTACAGCTCAGAAGCCAGGAAAGGAACCAAATCCCTGCTGCCAACAGCCCGAGCAATAGAAATAGCCATTGAAGTACTGAACCCAATTCAGTAAGGATTTTTCAAGTACATTTTTACCCAAAAAGGTCCAATGCCTGTCAGTCATTAACCATCCCTCCTCTACCATCGTGTATCACAATGCTTTTAAAGTATTGCTATAGGCCTTAGTTGACTCCAGGGAATGTAACTACATTTGGGAATTGAATCTGATTTGCCTTCATAAAAGTACATTGAACCACATTAGAGCCATCAATTTATACATAAATTAAACAGTAGCAAGTTTCACTCATGACTGCACTTTCATCTACCAACAAAACCGTATTAGCTAGAAACGAAAAAAAAAACATGTTTCCTTTTCTACAAGTGCACTGAATCCAATTGTGGACATAGCTCACAATATTTATCCTGTCATTAATTTTCTTAATGGAATGAAACAAAATCAGTAAGGCAAAAATGTGCTTTAAGTGTAAACACTTGGATTTAGAGGTTTTTTTTTTCTTTAGTTGCATCCAAACGACAATTTAATGATAACAAATCATAATACCTTCACTCTTCTCTCCCTCCATCTACAAATTATGGCTTTCAAATGTATACTGTCTAATACATTTGTTTTTCTAAGCACGTGGCAACCTCTGTGTGGCTAATTTAGCTTAACTATCATTGTGTTTGCAATCATTCCTTTTCAAATTGTACAGGGATTGCATATTGTTTGGCGCACAAGCAAGTCGATTAATATTCATATCAAGACTAGGAATAAAAGGAGCTACAGTCTGACAATTTTCATTTACCAAGTTGTTCTCTTCCATAACATCACACAAAAATTATGTCCAAAAGGACAAAGTACCATTTTAATGGATTTGCTTTTTTTTTCTCCCTTTTCCAAAATTTTCAATATCATCAAACAGAGATGGCGTAGCACTACTTCAGGCGATGGTTCTACTATTAGTTGACTATCATAATTCAACGGAATTCTAACATGTGTGGGATAAACATAAAGGAATCCTGTTCAGAAGGAATGGATCCTCAGGAGCTTAGCCGAGATTGGGTGGCAGAGCCAGTGGTGGGAGGCGGGACTAGTGGTTGGGAGGCGGGGATAGTGCTGGGCAGACTTATACGGTCTGTGCCAGAGCCGGTGGTGGGAGGCGGGGCTGGTGGTTGGGAGGCAGGGATAGTGCCGAGCAGACTTATACGGTCTGTGCCCTGAAAAGGACAGGTACAAATCAAGGTAAAGTATACACAAAAAGTAGCACTTATGAGTGTATCTTGTTGGGCAGACTGGATGGACCGTGCAGGTCTTTTTCTGCCGTCATCTACTATGTTACTATATTATGGCGTTCTTTTACTAAGCAGAAGGGGGCCTGCACTAGCGTCAACATATGTTTTTGATGTGTGCTGAGGCCCCATTTTACCGCAGCGAGTAAATGGCTGTCTCATTTTTTGAAACAAAATGGCTGTGCGGTAAGTGAACCAATTACCGCGTGGCCATTTCAGGGGGGGGAGCAGTTATGCCATTCATTGAGGTGGCAATAAGGGCTCCTGTGCTAACCTGGTAGTAGCCAGGAGTATGTGGCACTGCCCAATTACTTCTGGATAAATACCTGCGCTACAAAAGTAGAAAATATTTTTGTAGCCCTACAGTAGTTCCTGTTTGGTGCACGGTAAGCTCGTGGTGGGTTTACTGATGCGTAGTAAAAGGGCTCCATTATGTTGATATTTCTGTTGGGATGATTAATCTCTTACATATTGTGTTAAATGTAACATGCGTATACGAACAGATTTCCCTGATATTAGCTCATCTATAAAGGTTATCAATAAAGTTTCAGGCTCAATCCAAGCTGTTGGGTCTGATATGTAAGGCTAATTAGCCCACTATATCTCTCTGCATTACTATAGAGACATAATCCGCACAGGATACATATAAGGCTTTGACTCAATTCTGGATTATCTCAGATTCAGGACCTGAGTTGTGGAATGATTTGCCAATCACCATTCCAATGTAATAAGATTTGACCATTTTAGAGAACAACTAAAAACACATCTGTTTTCCCACCTCTTAGATAGGATCCAATTGATTATTGTATTTAAATCTTACCTGTGTTGCTAGTACTTGTGTAGATGTTGATTGTGAATTGCCTAGATAAAGTGGAAGGGGAGAGAGGGATTTTGGATCAAGTTCATGCTTTTTCTCAATGGTAGCTCAAGGTGAATTACTGTACATATTTTTCTGTCCCCAGAGGGCTGACAATTACACTTGTACCTGAGGCAATGGAGGGTTACGTGATGTGTCCAAGATTTTGAGGAACCATGGTGGAATTTAAAGTGGGCTTTGCAGCATGCTGCTTTAAACATTAGGCTATTTCTTCACTCTGAAATAAATGAAATGAAATAAAAATGAAATGAAATGGTTGGGGAAGTGGGAAAGACAAATTAACCTCTCCCTGCCATCCAGGTTTCCTAGTTGCTAATGCTGTGTGGGCGAAAGGGCGATCAGGTCATCACCCTGGTGGCCCACCTATATGAAATATGCTAGAAATCAAAATTTTACTTCTCACTAAAATTCTGCAGTGTCAGTCCTATTATCAATGACACACGAAAGAGTAAATACTCAAAAAAATCAATAAATATAAGGTAAATGGACTGGAAAAGCCTTCACCCTCCCATTCTATAAACTTGTGTATGTTATGCTTAGCACGGTAACCCCAAAGTTCACTAAGCTGGGCTAGCAACTGCCACGTGGCAATGCTGATACAACCCATTCAAAATGAATGGGTTGTGTTGGCATTAGCGCATGGCAGCCACTTAGTAAACAGGGGGGGTAAGTTGTGCATGCAAGTTATAGAATAGTATCAGTCACTCACATAAGTTAATTTAATAATTAGTTACTAATTGGCATTAGCAACCAATTAATGACTGTCACTGGTGGTAATTGGCACTAATAAGCAGTTACACATGTAATTACCCTTAGCATTCTAGAAAATTGAGCATGCAAAATTCTTAGAGTGCAACTGCAAGGGGGGGGGGGGGGCGAGAACCTGGAAGAGGCATGGGTGAATCAGATGCCTGCTTAGTATTTATGTGCATGGGTAATAAAATACTAGCACTTAAGGAAGAGATTCTATATATAGCACCTAAAAAAGTCGGCGCTGAAATCAGTGCTGACTAAGCGTATTCTATAATGGGCGCTTAAATCTAGGCTCCCATTATAGAATATGCCTAACTGATATTTCAGGGCCGATATCTGTGCACATCCATTTATGCCAAGGAAACTCTGGTGTAAATCTCAGCGCGTAGATTTAGGCACTTTGGGTCGCATTCTATAACTAGGTGCGTAAATTTTAGAACGCCCATGAAATGCCCATTTCCCCGCCCATAACCATGCCCTTTTTGCCTCTGCACATTAGAAGTTTGGCACACATTGTTACAGAATTCACTTAGTGAGTTGTGTACCTAAATTCTAACCAGTGTCAATTAGTGGTCATTATTGCTAGTTAAGTGCTGCTATCTGCGATCATTTAGCTTGTTAAGCGAATTAAGTTAAGCGCAATGTTATAGAATCTGCACTGATTTCAGTGCCTAAATCTAAGCACACTATATAGAATCCGGGGGTATATGCCTAACTCACAACAGTTAGGTGTGAGTATTTATACCAGCCTTTGAGCTGCCATAAGTGTGTAACTGTGGGCTTACACTAGTATTCTATGACAGAAATTGTGTGCATTTGCAGATATAGAATCTGTGCTTAGAGATCAGCATCCCAGCACCTACTTAAGACCATAAGAACATAAACGTTGCCATACTGAGACAGACCAAAGGTCTATTAAGCCCAGCATCTTGTTTCCAACTGTGGCCAATCCAGGTCACAAGTTTCTGGCAAGATCCCAGAACAGTAAAACAGATTTTATGCAGCTTATCCTAGAAATAAGCAGTTTATTTTCCACAAGTCCTTCTTAATTATGGCCTCTGGACTTTTCTTTTAGGAAATTATCCAAACCTTTTTAAATCCCTGCTAAGCTAACTGCTTTTACCACATTCTCTGACAATGGATTCCAGAGTTTAAATACATGTTGAGTGAAGAAATATTTTCTCCGGTTTGTTTTAAATTTAGAACTTAGTAGCTTCATTGCATGCCCCTAGTCCTAGTATTTTTGGAAAAGGTAAATAAGTGATTCACATTTACTCGTTCCACTCCACTCAGTATTTTATAGAACTGTATCATATCTTCCCTCAGACATCTCTTCTTGAAGCTGAAGAGCCCTAGTCACTTTTTTCATAAGGAAGTCATCCCATACCCTTTATCATTGTTGTTGCCCTTCTCTGTACCTTTTCTAATTCTGCTTTATTTCTTTTTAGATGGTGTGACCAGAACTACACACAGTATTTGAGTTGAGGTCACACCATGGAGCAATACAAAGGCTTTATAACTTTCTCATTTTTGTTTTCCATTCCTTTCCTAATAATTCCTAGGATTCTATTTGCTTTCTTAGCTGCCACTGTACACTGAGCAGAGGGTTTCCACGTATCATTAACGATGACACCTAAATCCTTTTCCTGGGCAGTGACTCCTAATGTGGAATCTTGCATCACATAGCTATAATTGGTGTTCCTCTTTCACACATGCATCACTTTGCACTTGCTCACAACTACAATTGGAATGCCCAGTCTCCCAGTCTCATAAGGTCCTCTTGTGATTTAACAACTTTGAATAACGTTGTGTCATCAGCAAATGTAATTACCTTACTATTTATTTCCATCACTAGATCATTTATAAATATGTTTAAAAGCAGTGGTCCCAGCACAGACTCCTGCGGAACCCCACTATCTATCCTTCTCCATTGAGAATATTGACCATTTAACTCTACTCTCTGTTCTCTATCTTTTAAACAGTTTTTAATCCACAATAGGGCATTATCTATTATCCCGTGACTTTTCTAATTTCCTCAGAAATTGTTCATGAGGTACTTGTCAAATGCATGTTGAAAATTCAGATACACAATTTGAAAAAAAACTAGCTCCATGTCTTTTAAACATGGATAAATCAATAATATCTTAAAATGACACGACAGATTTATCCCCCTGTTTACTAAGCTGGCAATGCCTCCACCAATTTGATCCACCTTATCACTACGATTTAATTTGTACTCTGATATGACAGAGTCCCACTGACTATCCTCCTAGATGCCTATTATATCTGTCTTTTCATTTAGTGCATAACATTGACATTCGCACTTCAGTCAGTCCTTTCAACACACTCTACTAGTAACTCAAATAACACCATAACACTTTCTTTGGAATAAAATTTGGCTGCAGCTTTATTCACCAAACATCAGTAAATATCGCAACATCACCTAACATTGTCTTTGTAACATCAAAATCTTTTAAACCCATTTAATTGCCCATAGCGGTTCACTATTGCTAAGCCATTCGGTAACGAAACTGGCTCACTTCACCCACATTATCCCCCTTCTCCCCATGTGACTTACGGTGCCGTCAAGCCACATCTTACTCGTGGCGGTGCCGCCCCCGAGTTCTTTTCATTCCATCTTTCCCAATATTCCTTTAACCGCCTCTGGTGCCTTTTAACCCCTCAAACAGGCACCCTTTATAAAGCTGCTACCATTCCCAACTACCCCAGACCCCCCTCTAACCTCTCCCCTTTGCGCAAACTCGCACCCTTTCTATACACCCTTCCAAAGCATACATCGGGCGGGCTGGGAAGGGTCGTCAAAACTCCCCTCAATCCACCCTCACCCTCTCCTACCCTCCCACAGAATACTTTGAGCGCCAAACTTCTTTTCTTATCTCCTCCTCTCTCTCTTCCCATCCAATCCCCTTCCTTCCTTTCCATCCAATCTCCTCTTTTCCCTTCTGTTGCTAACCTGCCTACCCTCATCTGACCTGCCCCACCCCCAGTCCTTCCCTTTATTTCTCATCTCTCCCTCCATACTTGACTGACTTTTGCCTTCAGTCAATGTTATTACCCTCACAGCTTAGGCTGTGAGGGCTCCCTAACATTGACATTCGCACTTCAGTCAGTCCTTTCAACACACTCTACTAGTAACTCAAATAACACCATAACACTTTCTTTGGAATAAAATTTGGCTGCAGCTTTATTCACCAAACATCAGTAAATATCGCAACATCACCTAACATTGTCTTTGTAACATCAAAATCTTTTAAACCCATTTAATTGCCCATAGCGGTTCACTATTGCTAAGCCATTCGGTAACGAAACTGGCTCACTTCACCCACATTATCCCCCTTCTCCCCATGTGACTTACGGTGCCGTCAAGCCACATCTTACTCGTGGCGGTGCCGCCCCCGAGTTCTTTTCATTCCATCTTTCCCAATATTCCTTTAACCGCCTCTGGTGCCTTTTAACCCCTCAAACAGGCCACAAGCGGTGACAGATTCCATCTTGTCACCGCTCCCCCACCATATAAGCTGCAGCCAAATCCTTTGTTAAACAATCCTCCAAGAGATCCTGGAGTGTACTCAAAAATATATCCATCCCAATTTCTGAAAGATGAACTCCATCTTTCCTATATAATCCTGCGCAATCCGCAGAAATTAACTCATGCACTAACACCAAACCCCCCATTCTTCCCAGAAATTTAGACACTTCCCCATTCACTCTACGCCGCAAACGCTCAACACCCTTAGGATTGTGAGCCCCCCTCCACACTCGCCTGGGAATTATATGTGACCATACAATCATCGCCTCTGGGAAATAACCCTTCACATCTAATAATTCTTTTTTCATAACCCGAATTAAATCAACTCCCTTGATGTTACATAAATCATTACCCCCCAAATGAATACAAATTAAAACTGGTGATGAAAATCTCCGGGCTTGTAGCAATGCTGGCACCAACTGCTTCCACATCATGCCTCGTATGGTCAACCATCGAATCCTAATACCGAATTCCACGAGTCCCAAGTTGGGTCCCCACTTGGACTCCCGAGCATGCTTGTGGGCCCAGAAGACATATGAATGGCCACAAATCCACACACAAATGTCAGGAGGCAATCCATCTGCAAAATAAACTAAAACAGTTAACAAGCAATATTCACTTTCGCTTCACGAATATATCCTTTATATCGGCTAGAACGCCACCGCCCCAAACGCTGTATCAAAGCTCCCGACCCCCCTGCATGAGCTGCATTAGAAGCCGCTCCAATTCTAAATGAATGCGTTCCATACTCCTCAGGCTCTAAACCCATCTGTCTGAGACCCTTTTTGAGCACAGCTGCAAACTGATACCTAGTCAATGGGATACCATTTTTATGTACCAACCACACCTCCCCACCCACAGGCCTTATCCCATTATAATCCACTGCACATTGCACCGGACAGAATTCCAAACCCTTACCTGCCCTCAATATAATCCACATGCCCTTACCAGCCTGATCAGTTTTTGACTTACGTAAATACAAACGCAACACTCCCTTCTCTACAATCACATCTCTGTTCTGCAAACCCTCAACACCCTTTGCCCTCTTCGAGGAAACCACCAATTCCCCCACTCTGCAAGCAGCAAAGAAAGCCACCACAAACGCCACTTGAAACAACCTTACTTCGTATTCCGAGAAACAAATCCTCGGCAAAACTTTACACAACTGCACAACCTGCACATAGAACAGTGGCAGCCTCACCCTCTCCATGCGTGAACTCTTTTTCTTCCTTGAATAACCGCACAATAATTTGCGGACCAAAAAAGTTCCGGCGGGATCATTCCAACCCAGCAATTTTGCAACAAATGCTAACGCGGCAATCGCCTGGGAAACCATCCCAAACGACCATTCTCTTTTTTCCGCAAAAGCAATAAATCTAACCACTCTCTCTTCTCCAATCGGAAAAACCAAATCCCAATCTTGTTCTTCCAAAAAGGTTAAGAATCTACGCCAACCAACTCCATACGCCTTCCACGTATTTGTAGCTAGCGCCCTCATCAGCAGCGACTCACAACCTCTCGAAAATTGAGCCACAAATCTTCGGACATCTGTGTAGGCTCCCAATCGGCTGACGGGGCCAAAGCTCTGAATCGATGTAGCTGCAAACGAGATAAAGAGTCAGCAATCTCATTTGACACACCAGGCACATGCCTAGCAGTTAACCATACATTCAACTGTAAACATTTTAACACTATTAACCGCAGCAGCTCTATCAACAGTGGACAACGCGAATATTGCTTATTGATGGCCCATACCACTGACATATTGTCTGAATAGACAGCAATCCTCCTATTCTTTAATCTCCGATCCCAAGGACACAGTGCCACCCAAATCGGAAATAATTCCAACAGGGCTATATTTGCACACCATCCCATCTCTCTCCACCATTGTGGCCAGACCTCCGCACACCATGCACCTCCAAAGTAAATCCCAAATCCTATCTCCCCCGATGCATCAGTAAATAATTGCAAATCCACATTAGACACTACTACCTCCTGCCAGATACATATGCCATTAAATACCGACAAAAACTTTCTCCACAACTGCAAATCCGCCCTCACCGTTTGTGTCAAACGCACCTTAAAATGCTTCCGCCTCAGCCCCACTGACAACAAAGCTAACCGTCTGGAAAATACTCTACCCATGGGAATCACCCTTGTGGCAAAATTAAAATGCCCCAATAAGCACTGAATCTCCTTCAAAGTCACTTTATTCTTAGTATATACCCGATCAATCTCCTCCCGTAACGCAATAATCTTTTTGCTGGGCAAACGCGACTCCATCCTCACGGAGTCTAGTTCGATTCCCAAAAACACCAACTGAGTGACTGGGCCTTCACTTTTTTCCACTGCCAAAGGTACACCCATCTCCTTTGCCACTGTACCAAATGCCGACATCAAAGCCGCACACTGATCCGAATTCGCTGGACCAACAAAAAGAAAATCATCTAGATAATGCACCATAGCATCCGAACCACTAACCTGTTGCACCACCCACTGTAAAAATGTAGCAAAGGCTTCAAAATAATTACAAGAAATTGAACACCCCATAGGCAAACATTTGTCAAAATAAAACTTGCCTGCAAATTTAAACCCCAGCAACTTGAACGCCGTCGGGTGCACTGGGAGCAAACGAAAAGCTGCCTCAATATCTGCTTTCCCCATCAACGCCCCCTGTCCCATCCTCCTCAACAACTCCACCGCCCGTTCAAAACTTGCATATTGCACCGAACAAAATTCCGGATCAATAAAAGTATTGACCCCATAACCCTCCGGATAAGACAAATTATGAATCAACCGGAAGGAACCTGGTTCTTTCTTCGGTATCACACCCAATGGAGATATAATCAAATCCTGAATTGGCGGGTCCGCAAAGGGTCCTGCAATCCTACCAAGACTCAACTCCTTCCCCAACTTTTTCTTAACCACCTCCGCATGCTGCACCACCGATACCGCATTTTCACCATTATGCACCAACAGTGGTCCTTCATACGGTATTGGAAAACCTTCAGAAAACCCAACCCAGAGCAAATATGCCTCTCCACCAAGTGGATACCGGCGCAACCAGGTTTCCAAAACCAACAGGTTAATGGGAGAAGGGGCCTTGCCAGCCCAAACCGGGCCCGCTCGGAATTCCTCCTCGACCCAACCTCCCCCTACCTGCGAATCCTCCTCTGTTACATTTAAACGCCGGGTGAAGTCCCTGACATATGGCGCAACAATGCTTAAATCTGCAGGCAGCCCGAGTACATCTTCCTGCATTAAATTGGAAACACGTATTACTGGGAACACTCCCCCTACTTCCGAAGCCACTCGACCCCAATCCTCCTCCTCCTGCCGAACCAACATTACCTGTTCGCACCACTCCCGCTCCCCCGGCAAACCCAATTGAGCCACTACCATACCCGGGCACTCCGGCAGAGGCTCCCATACGAAAGGGGGCATTAACCGTAGGGGTAAAATTTGCAATCCACAAATCCACATCACGTACACCCCAATTCTCAGACTTGTCCCTCGCTAAACTCCGTCTAAACTGCTCGTCATAATTGACCCACCCCCACCCCCCATACATTCTATATGCCCTTAATATTAAATCACAATATCTCAATAAACCTGAATACAACTCCGGCTTCCTAGCTCCCAGCACACTAGCAAAAACATGAAAACTCAACAACCAATTCATAATCGTCTTCGCTACCCTCCCTTTCTTCTTTTTACCCTCCTCTTTCCCCCCATCCTTCCCCGCATTACCATCCCTATCCTGGGCTAGCAATGCAAATAAATCAATAAATTTACCCCTTAAAATTCGCTGTCTCCACTTCACCGTGATATAACTATCCAACGGTGCTATATTGCATAATGTATGCCCCAGCCTCGAACTGGCACACACACCTGGAATCTGCGTATTCTCCACACCCGATACCCCTATTCCCATACCCTCTTCCTCATTTTCAGAAGAAGATGAAGACGACCCCGAAGAATCCCATGAATCTGACGATTCCCAAACTTGCAACGGGTCACCACTCCCTCCTTTCCTTTCCCTTTTTTCACGCTCTAATCTCTTTACTACATGACATAAATTCCGCAAGAATTTTTTATTCTTCAACTTCTTCCTCAAACCCCGACCATGCACCTTTTTGTTCTGACCACTCCTTTCCCGAATCCCCTCCCGCAACTGCCCTCCCTCCCTTCCCCTTTCATACATATCTGCGCTGACATCTGTCAACTCACCAACAGCTCTTCCTGTAGAAGGCCCCTCTAGCGGATCTTCACCAGCTCCATCACCATCTGGCCCCTCATCCCGCCGCTGCACACCACTGCTCATTCCTGTTCCTGCTGGATTGCCCATTGCCATCAATTCAGCTCGCTCTTGCCCTATGTTCCAGCCCACTTGACACCCCGTTTCCACCAACAATCGACCCCGGTCTCCTATTACACTTTCTCCATCTCTCCCCATAAGTATACCCCTCCCCCCCGACTCTGCACCTTCCAAACAATTTTTTCTCTTACCCACAACTTTTCCCCCACTCTTTGCCACTTTTTTGTGCCCCATTTACACAAATACTCCCAAAATATTGCAGTCACTCCCACTTCACTGCACCACATACACTCTACCCCAACAGCCCACACCAGCCTTCCCCAATAAACAATTCTCCCACTCACAAACTCCTACCTCCCCAAAACAAATGCCTTCCCTTCGTTTATTTATTTATTACCCACAAACCCTCTTCTCCCTTCACAATTACCCCATATATGCATCCCCCACAATTCTGTCTCCTTTCCCTCCGTTATCTATTACAAACGCCGCCGCTACAGCTCCTCCTCCCCCGATAAACGCTTCTCCACTTCCGCTTCCAACATCAGCAACTTCCACTCAAACACCCCCAAAACACAACACTCACCCCGAACAGATTCCGCTCCCCTCCGCCTGCCTGTTCCGCGTCACTCCTGCTGTCTCTGCCGTCTTAAATCTGCCTCTCTGCAGCGCACTTTACCGCCGGTTCCTCAATTATTCAGACCTCCCGCTCCACAGCCGACGAAACCGGAAGTGACCTCGCGCCTCAGCAAAAAACTACCGACAACTCTCCGCCGCTCTACATCAGGCACTCCCGGTAAGTACTTCCAATTCCTTCACCCTAAATCGTCAAAACTCCCCTCAATCCACCCTCACCCTCTCCTACCCTCCCACAGAATACTTTGAGCGCCAAACTTCTTTTCTTATCTCCTCCTCTCTCTCTTCCCATCCAATCCCCTTCCTTCCTTTCCATCCAATCTCCTCTTTTCCCTTCTGTTGCTAACCTGCCTACCCTCATCTGACCTGCCCCACCCCCACTCCTTCCCTTTATTTCTCATCTCTCCCTCCATACTTGACTGACTTTTGCCTTCAGTCAATGTTATTACCCTCACAGCTTAGGCTGTGAGGGCTCCCATATCTTCTAACTCTCCCATCTTATTTCTTAGGCTTCTGGCATTTGCATATAGACATTTCAAACAATGTTTGTTATTCCTATTTACAACTTGCTCAGCAGTTGACAGTGATAATGTGCAATCTTTAAAATCTGTTTGCTTTGTATTTAAAGACACCTGGTCTACTATGGTTTTATTGTGACCTTTCTATTGAGATGCCCTATCTTCCCTGTTTTAATGATATCTTTTAAAGATACCTTGTTCTGAATCATGCACTTTTGAGTGACTGTCGGCCTTCCATCTGTTTCTAGTTTTAAACATGTTCTATCTTCTTTTTAAAAGTTGACGCCAGCAGCCTGATTCCACTTGGTGGCGCTCATCTTTCTGGAATAGGCTCTCCCTTCCCCACAATGTTGCCCCATTTAACAACTTTGAATAACGTTGTGTCATCAGCAAATGTAATTACCTTACTATTTATTTCCATCACTAGATCATTTATAAATATGTTTAAAAGCAGTGGTCCCAGCACAGACTCCTGCGGAACCCCTGAAGGCGATGAAACAGTGTGACAAGGCGGTGGCCGTAGCTAGAAGATTGCTAGGCTGTATAGGGAGAGGTGTGACCAGCAGAAGAAGGGAGGTTTTAATGCCCCTGTATAAGACGTTGGTGAGGCCCCACCTGGAGTACTGTGTTCAGTTTTGGAGGCCATACCTTGTGAAGGATGTCAAAAAAATGGAAGTGGTGCAAAGAAAAGCTACGAGGATGGTATGGGATTTGCGTTCCAAAACGTATGAAGAGATACTTGCTGACCTGAACATGTATACCCTGGAGGAAAGGAGGAACAGGGGTGATATGATACAGACGTTCAAATATTTGAAAGGTATTAATCCGCAAACAAATCTTTTCCGGAGATGGGAAGGCGGTAGAACGAGAGGACATGAAATGAGATTGAAGGGGGGCAGACTCAGGAAAGATGTCAGGAAGTATTTTTTCACGGAGAGGGTGGTGGATGCTTGGAATGCCCTCCCGCGGGAGGTGGTGGCGATGAAAATGGTAACGGAATTCAAACATGCGTGGGATTTGCATAAAGGAATCCTGTGCAGAAGGAATGGATCCTCAGAAGCTTAGCTACAATTGGGTGGCGGAGCAGGTGGGGGGAAGAGGGGTTGGTGGTTGGG
Organism: Microcaecilia unicolor; assembly: GCF_901765095.1. NCBI lineage: Eukaryota > Metazoa > Chordata > Amphibia > Gymnophiona > Siphonopidae > Microcaecilia > Microcaecilia unicolor. The sequence goes on from NC_044035.1 coordinate 328,544,486, forward strand.
AGGCGAGGATAGGGGAGGGCAGAATTATACGGTCTGTGCCAGAGCCGGTGATGGAAGGCGGGACAGGTGGTTGGGAGGCAGGAAAAACTGCCGGGCAGACTTATACGGTCTGTGCCCTGAGAAAGACAGGTACAAATCAAGGTAAGGTATACACATGAGTTTATCTTGGGCAGACTGGATGGACCGTGCAAGTCTTTTTCTGCCGTCATCTACTATGTTACTATGTATGTTACTATGAACAAATCTAAAACCCTCCTCCCTGCACCATCGTCCCATCCATGCATTGAAACTCCAGAGCTCTGCCTGTCTCTTAGGCCCTGCGCTTTGAATGGGGAGTACTTCTGAAATGCTACCCTGGAGCTTCTGAATTTCAGATTTCTAACCAAGAACCTAAATTTGGCTTCCAGAACCTTCCTCCCACATTTTCCTATGTCATTGGTACCCACATGTACCAAGACAGCAGGCTTCTCCTCAGCACTGTGTAAAATCTTTTCTAGGTGACAAGTGAGGTCCACCAACTCCGCACCAGGCAGGCAAATGATCAAGTAATCCTCATGTCCACCAGCCATCCAGATATCTGCTTGCCTAATGATCGAATCTCCAAATTCAATGGCCATCCTAAACCTTCCCTCCTGGGAAGAAGCCCCTGGAGACACATTGTCAGTGTGAGAGGATATTGTATCCCCTGGAGAGCAGGTCCTAGCTACAGGATCACTTCCTGCCTCTCTATAGTGATGTTCTCCATTCAGGTGACCTTTCTCTTCTATGGTAACACAAAGATTGCCTAACTCAAGGTTGGACTTCTTTACTATATCCCTGTAGGCCTCCTCTATAAACTTCTGTGTCTGCTCCAGCTTTTCCAAGTCTGCTACTCTAGCCTCCACAGATTAGACCTGTTCCCTGAGTGCTAGAAGCTCTGTGCACTGAATACACACATACAACATTTCACCAATTGGGAGATAAAACATGTGACACTCAGTGCAAAAGACTGGATAGCTCCCTTCTTGCTGCTGGACTGCTACCTGTATCTTATTAGTAGTGAGTTCTTATTTAAGTTGTTAATGAAGTGGAAATATGTAAACTCAAGATTGCTAGTTATATGCTAGGCTATGCTAATATTTTATTATTATTATTATTATTATTACTATTATGCTATTAGTAGGTTCTTCTCTATGGATCGAAGTAGACTGTATTTCTAAGAGATAATTACTGGATGATAGATATGCCCTAATTAAATTTGTAGCCTCCTAATTGGTTCAAGAGCCTATAAATCAGGGATCAAGCCTAGGGTGGGTGGGAGCTGAGGTGGATTGGAGGGAATTAAAGTCTAAACTGAGGTTTCATGTGACTATTAGCTGTGCTTTATACTGATACTATGGTAACTTTAAAATAGTTCCTTTAGCTCACCTATAGAATTTTAACATAGATTTTATATGCTAAAACCCCTATTCCTTAAACTCCTTTGCTAAGTGAGTAGAGTAACATACAACAAAGTTCCTGGGGTTATCTATTTAACTCTACTTAAGTCTACTTTTTCTCAAGTTTAAAAGCAATGCCCCAGCAAATTCTTACCAAAGAAGTTCTCTCCTCTTTTAGAAGTCTTCTTATAGCACCTCTTCAGGACTACGTTTAGATGATCTTTTGAGAATTATTCCCTCAGTGTCCAGACCATTATGTTGTCATAAAGCATCACTAACAGTCTATTAGATGTATACCACCAATTGCAAAGCTGAATTAGCAACAGTTACATGCTGCAACAAGATTCACACCATTAGGCAATCTAGTTCATTAATCTATGAATACGTCTATGTATCAAAATATCCCTTATTACATTAGCCCCAATGTTCAACTCAGATCAAAATATGAAACAGTTGCCTCATTTCTGGTGTTAATTTTTATACATTTTGTATAGATAGATGTGGTTATTTCGTACTACACTTGCTTATTTTGGTTATTACGTGTGTAATAAATATACACTGGATCTGGGAAAAAAAACAGGACTCCCAACATGTTTCCAAATAACCCAAAACAAATGTACTATTATTTAAAAATTATTACTATTATTGGCAGGTGCTACTGCAAGATGCTGATCACTGCTTTCAAAATGACATCATTTAGGAAGTGACCAGTAAGATCCATTTTAGCAAAATGGAGTTCAGCAAAGAAGATAAAGTTGTGAATACATTTTAGCGACAAAATTAAGCATATAGGGGTCCTTTTACGAAGCTGCGGCAAAAGGAGACCTGTGCTGGCATTGGCGCATGCTTTTGATGAGCACTGAGGGCCCCCTTTTACTGCAACGGGTAAAAGGCAGGGTTTTTATTTTAAAAGAAATGGATGTGCAGCAAGTAAAGCACTTGCCGCGCGCCCATTTCGGATGGGAGCACTTACCTCCACCCATTGAGGCAGGGGCATAGCCAGACACTCAATTTTGGATGGGCCTGGGCCCAAGATGGGTAGGCAGAAGAACCCCACCCCACCCCACAGGTGATTTGGTTTCTCTTCTCGCCCGCATGCCATATGGTCTCTTCATTAATCGGTATTTATGTCAGTTCTGTGGGTTATGCCTTCTTGAACAGGTGAATTTTTAGGTTTTTTCGGAATTCTAGATGATTATTTGTAGATTTCAGGCGTTTTGGTAGAGAATTCCAGAGCTGTGTGCATATGTAAGAGAAACTTGAAACGTATGTTGATTTATACTTCAGGCTTTTACAACTTGGGAAGTGAAGAGTTAAGTACATTCTGGCTGATTCAATTGTGTTTCTAATTGGTAAGTCGATTAGTTCAGTCATATAGCTCGGAGCTAGACCATGTATTATTCTGTGAACTGAGACATAGTCGATAGCACCTCCATCATGGAATTCACTCCGACTATTAAATTTCATCTGTGCCAAACACCAGAAGTGCCATCCAACTCATGGAAGAGATTTAGTCGGCTGATTGCTTCCTCTGTTGTGCTGCCACCAGATCCATATTTTATGGTTCCACCAAATGCCTGAACTGATACTTATCCAATTAGTGGATATTAAAATATAAAAAATTATATTGCTCTTAAAAATTGAGAAAGATTATGCCACATGTATGAGTATGCTCCATTGGGTTATAGATTGTAAAAATCTAACGCCTATGTTTACTATGGTGCGCTATACGCTCGTTAGCATTGTAAACGCGTGTTAAATGCTAATGCACCCATAGAAATGTATATATCACTCTATTATGACCTAAGTACTGATATTCAGTAGCATTTAACCAGACAGCACCACTGAATATCACCACAGTTCACCCCTACACTGCCCGGTTAGTGCCAGAGCGGTATGTGGGTGGAGCTTGGGTAAAGCTAGGATGTAACTGGTTAGCAGTCATCATTTTTAGACATGCCCCAGATTTGATCCAGCATTGAATTTCTGAGGCTAATTCTGCTTGCTGCAGTCACCTTAAAAAAAAAAAGAAATCGCTGATTGCCACAGGCTGGATGCTTTCCATGTAAAGTTTTATTAAATTACACTTTATAGTGGGACATGTCTTCAATTGCCTTGATTCTATTTCCTCACTTCCTGAGTAGGAATGGTGCCATTTATAGATTTCCATTTGCATGATTCTCTTCACTAAAACTAAAGAGCCAAACTTTGCTTTAAAGACATTAAGGGGCTCATTTTCAAAAGAAAAAAATGTCTCAAAAATGGCATAAAGTGGCATTTGAACATTTTTCTCTCAAAAACACCCAAATCATGATTTTCAAAACTCGGATTTGAGACCTTTATCTCTCTAGTGCATCCAGATCACAAGGGAGTATATTTATTTATCTATTTATTTGTTACATTTGCATCCCACATTTTCCCACCTATTTGCAGGCTCAGTGTGGCTTACATAGTACTGTAGAGGCGTTCGCCATTTCCGGTAGAGAAAGAAATACAAGGAGTTGATGTGGTCGGATAGTAACATAGTAACATAGTAGATGACGGCAGATAAAGACCTGCATGGTCCATCCAGTCTGCCCATGACAAACTCATATGTGTATACCTTACCTTGAATTTGTACCTGTCCTTTTCAGGGCACAGACCATATAAGTCTGCCCAGCAGTATTTCCCGCCTCCCAGCCACCAGTCCCGCCTCCCATCACCGGCTCTGGTACAGACCGTATAAGTCTGCCCTCCCCTATCCTCGCCTCCCAACCACCACCCCATCTTCCCCTCAACTGCTCCGCCACCCAATTTCAGCTAAGCTTCTGAGGATCTATTCCCTCTGCACAGGATTCCTCTATGCATATCCCACGCATGTTTGAACTCCGTTACCGTTTTCATCTCCACCACCTCCCGCGGGAGGGCATTCCAAGCGTCCACCACCCTCTCCGTGAAAAAATACTTCCTGACATCTTTCCTGAGTCTGCCCCCCTTCAATCTCATTTCATGTCCTCTCGTTCTACCGCCTTCCCATCTCCGGAAAAGGTGCGTTTGCGGATTAATACCTTTCAAATATTTGAACGTCTGTATCATATCACCCCTGTTCCTCCTTTCCTCCAGGGTGTACATGTTCAGGTCAGCAAGCCTTTCTTTATACGTCTTGGAACGTAAATCCCATACCATCCTCGTAGCTTTTCTTTGCACCGCTTCCATTTTTTTAACATCCTTCGCAAGATACGGCCTCCAAAACTGAACACAATACTCCAGGTGGGGCCTCACCAACGTCTTATACAGGGGCATTAAAACCTCCTTTCTTCTGCTGGTCACTCCTCTCTCTATACAGCCTAGCAATCTTCTAGCTACTGCCACCGCCTTGTCGCACTATTTCGTCGCCTTCAGGTCCTCAGATACTATCACCCCAAGATCCCTCTCCCCTTCCGTGCCTATCAGACTCTCCCCGCCTAACACATAAGGTTCATGTGTTATAGACACATTGGGGAATTATAGATAGGAAGAGTTACATAGAGTCTGTTACAAGCTTTGGTTTTGTTGTGTTGCAGAGTTTAGGCACTTAAGTTGGGTCGATGGGGTATGCCTTTTTGAACAGGTTGGGGGTGGGATTTGGGTGTTCCCAAAACTTTGTCCAATTTGTCTGCCATAATGGAACAAAGCAAAAATGTCCAGTGCTAAAAGTTAGATGCTTTGGGCTAGACCTGTTTCAATCAAGCCTTTATCACAAAAAGGTGCTCTAAATGACAATATGACCAGTGGAGGTACTAAAGCATGATCCCCCTTACTCCCCTGGTGGTCACTGACCTCCTCCCACCCCCCAAAGATGTGAAAGAAACAGTACATGCCAGCCTCTATGACACCTTCAGATGTTATGACCAGTCCTATCAGAGCAGCAAGAAGGTCCCCGGAGTAGCCTAATGATCAGTGCAGTGCACTGTAGAGAAAGGCACCCATTCCCACACCCCAGTCTAACTGTTACACTTGTGGTAAAAAGTGTGAGCCTCCAAAACCCACCAAAAATCTACTGTATCCACGTATAAATGATACCTGCAGACAAAAGGGTTATTGTAGTGATGTATAGTTGGATACAGTAGGTTTTTAGTGGGTTTTAGGGGACTTACCATACAATATAAGGGGGTAACAGGTGAGATGTGTACCTGGAACCTTTTATATGAAGTCTACAGCAGTGCCCCCTAGGGTGCCCCACTTCTCTACTGGGATGTCTATGTGGCCAGTCTACTAAGAATGCTGCCCCCCCCCCCCCCCGCCCCCAATATCCCAAAGATTGTTTTTCTGCATTTTTCCCTTGGACATTTTTTTAATGGTCCTAAAAGATAGATGTACTAAGCACAAAAACATCTGGAAAATGCCATTTTCAAAACAAAAAGTTGAATTTCTGGTTTGAAAATGACCATGTTCGCTATTGGAATTTTGGAATTGTTCAAAAAATGTCCAAAATCGGATTTTGACGTCATATCGAAAATGCTCCTCTAAGGTTTCACCATTTGAGAAAAATAATTCTTAACATGGCAATTAGCTTGTTTTCAGTATTTTGTAGTTTTCGTCCACTTCAGTCTTTGAAAGATGAATTCATTGAGGAACAAAGATTATTTAAACAGGGTCAGAATGGTTCAATTTCTGCATGATGGAATGTGCTTCTCCCCTCTCTTTAGGCATTGTGTATGACCGTGAAGAAAAAAAAAGTTGAGAAGACAAAGTTTATTTTCAATACTTTGTGCTTTTCAAGGCATAGATGAAAGACAAAACTACGCTGGCTATGATCAAGGGAGTGGAACACAATATTCTATGCTTATGGTTTTATGATTTTCTCACAACTCTCTTAAAAATCAGTACTGCGTCTAGATTAATATATTGTAGTATGATTGCAATTCATTATAAAATGACTAGTAAAAAAGGCCCGTTTCCGAAACCAATG